>NC_092705.1:944070-1244070 GCF_964275005.1 Diadema setosum
TTTCTGTCTCCCTTTTTAATGTCCTCTTTTTATTTCGTCAACGATCGACAAGGCCAATCCATGTTAGAGAAAGAGAGAGAAAGATAAGAACATGTCCGGTGTTTCAATATGGAGATACAAAAGTGTGTGGTGGGATTCCCACCTCGTTAGATCAAAATCCCATCCACCCCCCCCCCCAAAAAAAGTCAGCTTCTGAGCTGAATGCCATGGGATAGGATATCACACACCCGTCCTCGGATATACATGATATGATAATGTGTGTTTCGATGCACGTGGTGGGATGACCTCATGTTAACAAGCTACAGCAGGTTGATCGATCTTCGAATGACATGCATTTTATTTTTTCATGAGAAAACTGATCTCTTAAACTGAAGAGATAACGTTGACAACAATCATACATTCATTCTAACTGAAGATTGAAACACGTGTATGATAATTTCAGGTAAATTCCTCTTTATTCGAGTGTTTGATGTTATTGATGTATCTGTTTCACGTATCTTAATGGCATCAAACACGACCTCCTTGGTTCCACAAAATTCAAGCCATGTATTACCGATAATCATTTTATGGCAAGACCAGACATTAGCGGTGACAAGGGACCACTCAAAACTTGATGTCGGGCCACCAAAATTCCAAAAGGGTAATCATTAATTGGTTGCCCAATGGAGCAGTTACAATTCAAAATGAAATTTCATATTTTCTTTTTATTTCAGGCCACTATACATTTATTTTCGAGCCACCATAATTTAAAATTCAAAAATTGTAATGCCCGGAACTCGCCATCAGAGATTAAAAAAAAAAAAAAATAGATATTGTCGATTCCTGAATTATACACTGTAAAAACATCGGTGTTAGATTTAACACCATGGGTGTTAAATCTAACACCGATCAAGCTTCAATAGAGGACCACACCCACAGGTGTAGAAAATGTATTGTGACGGTGTTAAAAAGTGTTCACCTGGCACTTCGTGGTATTAATTTGACACTGTGGCTGGTGATATTTTTGACACTGCGCTAGAGTTAATTCATTAATGACACCGCATGGTGTTGATTTGATATTGGTGGTGTTAATTTCAATGGTATAACACCCGTCCAGCTTCAATAGGAGACCACACCAACTGGTGTTACTGTGGTGGAAATGTATTTACACATTTTTTTTTTCAAAAATCAAGTACTTTATCGGAAAATTCTTCATTGTCTTGTTGAAGTTCAGAATTAACAAGAAATTCAGTAACTAAACTATTAAAAAAAATATATATATATTTTGAAATGACACCCGGAGGTGTTAATCTAACACAATGAATGAGCACCGGAAATTTAACACCAGCTCGGTGTTTCATATTTAACACCGGACTTTTTGCATTGTACGACATAGTATTATATACATGAATGAAATAAAGACATGGAGACTGTGTCACAATCTGTATTGCTTATGGAAGACTGAATTTACATAGCGGGGAAGCTCCCCTGATATCTCTTTACCATTGTTTACATTGTGCCTTAAATTTCGCTTTTCCGAGAGACAGTGACGGAGATAGCGGAAAGAGGCAGTTGACTCGTCCCCATATCCCTCCTTTAAAGAAATTTTGATTTACGTGCAGTCACACGTTATAAACATCTTAGAGATCGTTTTCCGCAGCAGGAGCGTCTTAAGGTGTGAAAGTTTGTCAATACGAAAAGGTCAACTTTGTCTTACGAGCAATATAAACACGTCTTTTTGGACTATTCTTAGTAGTGTTTATTTCGGTCTCTTCAAAATCCGACTTATAAACGCACACATGAATACAAGTGTAAACACATGCATCCAAACATTACTTTATATTAATAAGAGTACACATTGTATACATAATTGTACCTATAGGGTAGTCTTTTTTTCCCCAGTAGAATACTGTTCTCACAGAGGGCTCGGCCCTAATTACCCCTTTCTAGCGTTGCCAGGGATACCCATTTCTACACCTGGAACTTTGAACTTCGAACTTTGAACAGCATAACAAAACAAAAAGAAGAACACTGGAAACGAATGTAAAAACTTGTAATAGTATAACATCTAATGGTATTAATAAGGCTAAAAATGGAAACCACAAGCGACCAGAGGTTTTGTTAGGCTAGTTTCCTACCAAAGGAAAGTGAAACAATGCTCTTTGACAGATACAACATTAAACAATAACAGATACAACATTAAACAAAGGAACATATTACAAAAACAAAAAGAAAGGAGTGCAATATGGTGATGAGGAAGTCTGTAAATCTTGAGGTAGTGATTGATAAAGAAATGAATGCACAGGGAAATACATTTTGATCGTCGTACAGTCCTAATTTATGCATGTAATAGGTGTCTTGAAATTCTTCATAATGATAATTATTTTTAGGATTAGGAACATTTCTAACTATACATGTATATTCGGTAAAGAATTCCATAATGATGGTACGGTAAAGTCTTTAAATGATTGCATTTTATATACCTCACCTACTGTAAATAAAGTCATATTTATTACTATTTTGAATGTCGTAACTATCACCGCCTATAATGGATGATTAAACTAAAACATTTCAGAAAATATCTTACGCAGTAGATTAACTTTATGCTTAAACATATACATCAGGATGTCAAACTTATTGAATTATTATTTCAGGCATTTATTTTCAGAGACAGGGGCTTTGAGGTTGCTTTTTAATGTGAATTTGTGCAGTATCAGATAACTGGTTTTTTTTTTGGTGTTTTTTTTTTTGTTTGTTTGTTTTAAGGATAATGTATGCAAAGATTAATTTTGCATTCATACATTTATATAGAGTATTGATATTGTGTTGATGTTACGATGTAAAGAGGGATGTCTTTGATTTGCTATTTTGTGTATGTCGAACTGTTATATTTTGTCATTCTGTTGCAGGGTCCCCTATATTTAGGATAACAGTGTGTAAACCAATGATGGGGCTACCCTGGGTAAAGAAAACTTAATAAATAAATAAATAGATGCTTGAGGAATGAGTGTTTACCCAAACAGTATTAGAGTGATTCAGAAGGGAATGAAATGATTTTTAGCCTATTCATTACTCTGATGTTTCTCTAAATTCTAGTATTTATCGTATTGGCTTTTGAGCTTTTTTTTTTTGTGTTCTTCAGTTCAAATTGTAGTTTATATAAGTTTGTTTTGTTCTTCAGTTCAAATCATAGTTTATATAAGTTTGTTTGTTCTTCAGTTCAAATTATAGTTTATATAAACCTGTAGAGATTGCATAAATCTACAGGGATATCGTGGGTGAAGGAATTTTGTCCACGGACATAAGCGCTTCGCAGGACTCGAATTCGGGCCCTCAATTTCAAAGGCAAGATTCCACTAAGACCACAGTACAGTATATCACAGGCACGGATGCCTGGTTATGTGGGTGCTTTTTTGTTTTTTGTTTTTTTAAATATGAAATTATATAAATGAGGCACAAGTTATCTCTTATACTGCGTAGGATTTGTGTAAATACGGATTTTACTATACATTGGAAATCATATTAACCCACCACCTTACTGTGACTTAGCATTACTGTGTAATAATTAGCACAAGGATGTATCTGGTGGTCGGATAGGCCTATCACTTTCACATCGCAAGATAAATGACGGCTCGTGTTACTCTCGCTCTAGAGTGCGTAATATAATTCTTCGTATCATTATCAATTAAACCATCATAATTATTATGGATGTCGAAACCTAAGTATAGAATGAACAGCGTTTGACGATGACATAGCGCTCGTCTGTTTGAAGACTTACAGAGATTTGTATCTCTGTAATGTTGGTATGTGACATGCATACGCATGTGTTTGTGCGTGTCTGTGTGTGGGGGTTTGTGCATATGGGAGATGTGAGCTGCTGGGGAGACACGGACATATCAATTCTATGCGATGAAGGGAGAGTTACGGGAAAGTTTTTTTATGCATTTGTTATGGGGATATGGACAGTTCCGTGAGTTATCACAGCAAACACCCATAAGGTTAAGATATTTTTTCTCACAATTAAAATCCCCCTAAAAGAAAGAAAAAGAAACAAATCATTAAAAGGAAGGGATGAGGCAGGGCGAAATGTTTAGATAGGCGAATTTTGCTTGATCAACGAATCATGCTAGCTACTTTCTGTTGCATATATTGTACAATTTCTTCTTAGTACTTATGTATAATAGGCCTATTTTATGTGATGAAACAGCATCATTGACTGTGATATGGTAGTTAATCATATTGAACAACAAGTTTTAAGTACACATTGTTGCAAATCTTGTATTTTTTTTTTTTTTGGGGGGGGAGGAATCAATCTATACAATAATTTCTTCCTTTGCACGTACGAATTTTTAAGTGATCAAGCAGCACTATAGTGAGTGGTGGACTGCTATTGTGCTATCATTTTTGTGCATGTGTTTGTCTATGTATGAGTAGGATTGATAAAAGTATAGACCAGTCATTGAACAAAATTTGATCGAACACTGCAACATGCAGACCTAACATTTTCAGATTATGCCACATCCAACGTGCCCAAGAAGCCAACGTCTTCCTTTGGTATATTGTGAACGTAAGTGTGGTATCCTGGGAGTTTCAATTTGGTCCCTTGAATATTCACGTAGGCAAGCTTGCATAATTTCGTTTACACACCGAACTCAAGGATGTTGGTTTACTTTACATTGAAACTTTAAAGGGACTGTACTGTACAGTACTGGTTGAGGTGGGGATTCATGTTTTGAACATTCCTCAGTGAGATGATGAGAAACCTCTTATGAAATATGAAAGAGCATGTAATTTTAAGGATTCAACATTTATCTGATGAAAATTGGTTTTCAAATGGTCGAGAAATCCAAAAAAAAAAAAAAAAAAAAAAAGAGGTGATAACAATAAAAGACTACAGGCCACGCCTTTTATTAGGATCTCTTTGTTTCACCTTGTTTTTGGATATCGCAGCTATTTCAAAACCGATTTTCATCAAATAAACTTTTGATACCCCTTAGAATTGCATGCTCTTTGACATTTCATAGAGTGGTTTCTGAATTTCTCGCAAAATGTTAAAAGCTAAATCCTCACCTCGACCAAACTGTGTTTCATACACACCCTTTAAGGCGGGAAGTATCCAAATAATAATAATAATAATAATAATAATAATAATAATAATAATAATAATAATAATAATAATAATAATAATAATAATAATAATAATAATAATAATAATAATAATAATGAAAATAATAATAATGATCTTGTTAGAAATCACTGCGTGAATTTGCATGTGACCGTCTCTTTCTTTTCACGCTCCTTTCCCGAATACATGATATCAAGAAGAAACTTTTAGAAATCAAAAACGAAACATTCAAACTTCTACCAAAATTCCTAACATAATTCTTGCAGACAGACATACAAAGCCAACACACACTGGTACAAGTTGGCAATGTTTCGTATGTCGCATTGACTTCGAAAATCTACCCAAACAGAACTTTTAGAAGGGCAAGTTGTACAATTTCCAGTTTCCCATATCGAACCCTTATTGTCTGTCATGGAAGCGAACTTACGAAGTAATTTTACAAAAATTGACTCACAAAATATGAAATACAGCACAATGCCATTACCGGGACTAATGGTTAGATGAAACTATGGACTTTTCGGTGTATATCTTAGATATGGTATTAGCCCGACCAGACGCTGTTAGTTCGCTGTGTCGCTACCTACAGCGACTGGGCTGTGTATAGTTAATATAGTATATTCATGTGATGCAGTGCCAATCAGCCCCTCCCCCGCACATGCTACTTAAAGTCCAGCCAAGCAACTTCCGGCCACTTCTGAGATGTATGATAATAATCGCATGTAAACAGGTGCCCATGGAGTGCAAAGACGGAGAGCAGCTGCGCGTGAGATTTTGCGGCGCGTTACCCCCTGGAAGGGAGCGAAGGGACTGAGCCGGAAAGGGGACTCCTCCCACGGTACGGAGCTTAAGCTTTTTAAAGCTGTAAATGTAATTATGCGGTCTTGTGCACACTAAATAATTATATTTTGACTAATTCAGATAAAAAGAGTGTCCCAAAATGTGACTTTTGTTAAAAGGTACAATTGAAGTTGGAAAAACTCCTTTTCATTAGATTTCTTCCTTTCACTCTTTTGAGGTGGGGTGTGAGAAAAAAACAACGTACATGTATCTATCAAATTTTTAACATACAGGAGGTTTTAAAAAAAGTTGTCCAACTTAATATATCGACCATTTTCTGGGCAATTTTGTTGTTGATGATGGTGGTCCTGAAAGAGCCGACCAGATAGTCATCCCATGTTTCCAGTAAACTGTACAAATGTATTCCAGTCATGTTCTGATTTTCGTCACCCTGACATTTGATTCTTCCGGTTTGCTTGTAGACACCCTGAAGATGAAAACATATTGTATACTGTCAGTAATTGAAACATCATCAGAGCAAGTACCGGTTCTCTCTATACACCTGTTTGATTCGAGTGCTGTTTGTTATGTTACTGTCCATGGCAATACACCCGACTCATTGCTTAACCCATTGAATATCTTTTCTTCTTTCTAATACCCAACATATGTGACAGTGTTTTAAAATCGAATGTATAGGACTATAGGAACCAGCACTTGGCTACGAAAGGACTCTTCTTCAAGGTTTAGTGTACTCAACACATTTAGAGATACTCACCATGCCAACTTTCACATAAGATCAAAACTTGAACTACAGTGCATTCCCGTTATAACAAAGTCCTCAGCATAGGTGGTTTTCTTCTGTTATATTAAAATTACGTTATAGTAGAACATTTTACTGTATAAAGATAAATAGATGATAATTTGAGGCCTGAATTTTTACTACGCTATAACAAGAATTTTGTTATAACCATGTTTGTTATAATGGGAGTGCACTGTATTAACCTGAATGCCAGCAAAAAGGGGACTTCCCTCTGATTTCCTGACACCACATGCAGGAAGCGTGTACAAGAACTCTAGGCCATTAACTCAACACTAAAGGGAAGAAACACTTTTGCACAAATAAGCTTTATTGGCTGAGGTTCCTTTCTTGCTATTTATGCCAGATAATCATTACAGTCGCAAACACATCGTCACATTTCTCTTCTACAAAACTAAATATATATACAACACCATTTACAGACAGATACCACACTAATGTCCATTGTATTATACAAATATTTACAGGCATTAAAATCTTATTGGAAAAATTTGATTAGAGATGTGCTTACATGTTCATTGTGAGGAATTTTGCATAAACAACCTGCAAACTACACAAACATACATATGCAATCCTTTTCTCGAGTTGTATTACTGAGAACAAGCATTGGTGGGCTTATTACATCATTTAATGAAGAATAAAATCATTAGTGAATGAATGAAAGAAAAATACTGAATTATTGTTTTCTTGGCAAATACATTGGAGAGAATGCCACAGTACATAAAATGCCTACAAAGGGCATACAATTAGAGTTAATGGTCATCTTGTGTCTAGCCCTAGTGTGGAAGCTGTAGGGACTGAGCCAAGAGAGAAAGTATGACAGAGAAATGAAATAACATACTAAGAGACAGACAAAGTCTTAATGAGACAGACCTGCAAAATAAAAGTTTGAATACATTTCTGACCAATCACAATGAGCCTGTATAGTTTTGAAGATTTCTAGGCACAAGGATAGAAGAACAAGCAAAAAACAGACAAACACACAGACAGACAGGCAGACAGTAATCTCTCTTACTTCCAATAGTTACATCAATTGGCACTTTGGACACATTTTGTTCAAACTTTTTTTTTTACATAGATGACTGACTTGGATGTTCAACTACCTTGTAAAGCTTTACCATGTTCAGAACACTGACAGGAGAGGGCAATACAAGTGGCAGTGTTATTGCAATGCTAAATCTTGAGGAGAAGCAAGAATTGTTCTCAACATATATTTTCCACTCCATACCATAAAGACTGGTTCTCTAAGCCTACAAACACACCTACACACTATCCACAGAACTGTCTGGACATCATTCATCGTCTTGCATCAGCCAAAGAAACATCAATCACATGATGGAAAATTATGTTTTAGGAAAGCTCCAGCTAATGCCTTGTTTAGCAATTCATCCAGCACATATATGAAATGTTGAAATATTGATAATTTCATAATAATGATGATTATTATAGTCATTATCACTATCATTGTAACATATCATTGAATAAATATGACAATGATAATTATCATATGAGCATCACGCATCACAAATTAAGTGGTGGAAAAATTTTAAAAAAATCATGCCACTAAATTTGAGACAAGATGATGAAACTTGGGACGGCTGAAGTCATCCCCCTTTTGCAAGTGTCTTTCTCTTTGAGAATACAGAATTTGCATTTGTAGAAACTGAAACATATTTTGGCATTTACAGAAATAGATCTATGGAAATGGATCCATATCACACAAAAAAGTGCACATTCATTGAATCACATGAGTGATGAAGCAACACATACACTGGTATTACAAATACAATATACATGTACCAGTAGATTTATGAATGCCCAGTCCACTCAGGAAAATACAAAAAGGAAACACTGGTTACAGTAAAAAAAAAAAATATGAGTTTCCTCTTTAAACAGAAAGTTACATTACATCATTCCAGCCACGAAATTGTTGTTCGCTCCATGGACGAGGAAATCCCCTAAATTTTTCACCTCCAGCACACAGAGAGTAACTCTACACTAGATGCCATCTGTTGCAACCACATGTAAGACTGTGTCCAGCTATAGGTTTGTGCACTTGAATATGACAACTAACTGCCTAATAACAATCAATGTAATTTGTGCATATACGGTGTGAAGCTGAAGTTGCACACAATTAAAATACGTATGTATGAGATAAACGAACATACTTCACTTTGCTGTGATACCCAGTTTTCATATTTGCAGTGCTTCCCCTTTTTGTCATTACTGACTAAGCTTAGAATACAGACTTCAGGGGCGGATCCAGGAATTCCGTAAAGGGGAGGCGCCTTCACAAAATTAAATGGTGGTGCATGCCCCCCCCCCCCCCCATTTTTTCTTTTTATTTCTTCTGTTTTAACAAAAAATATAGAGGGGGCACACGCCTGGTGTGCCCCCTTCTGGATCCTCCACTGGACTTGTAGATGATGAAAAGGTTGGATGCTGATATTGAACAAGTGAAGACAAGGATTGCTCTCAGTGCAAAGCATCATGGGAATGACCCTCATGAACAAAGCATCATGGGATATCTTGGTCATATGCTTGTTTTAGCATGACAGGAAATGCTACAGGGTAGACACATCTTTGTCTTTCAATTTGCAGTCTTTGGGTTACATCAAGTTACATCAGGGCCACCAACATTCATGGGTCAGGGAGATCAGTCAACCTCGGCTACATCGAACCCAAAGAGACATGAGAAAATCTTTTGATTTAATGTAAATTTTGGCTCACACATAGAATTTACACATTTTAGATCCATTCGGGGTATAAAATTTCTTCAACTCGGCCAATTTTTCGACTTCTGTGGGGTCAACTGCAATTGTGTGCCCTTTGCATCTTAATTAGGGAGGTTATTGTACTGTCTCCTCGGGCTATGGAGATACATCTTACATTTTCAGGAAGTCTCCTACAGAATTAGGGAGACTTGGTGGATCTGTTACAAAGATGTTAGAAATTAAGCATTTTGTGACAGCATTGGGATATGGTCTTGTGAAGGTAAACTGCCACTGATTTGAAACAATCTGGCTAAATTCTGCCAAAGCCTTGATTCAATAAGTCTGCTATACACTCCCATCATGAGGGTATTCAAGAAAAACCAGAAATACTGAAATACCCTAATACATAGGCCCTATTATATATTACATGTATTGTAGATTGGAAACCAAATTCAAAACTAGAAACAGGGGAGGTAAGTTATCAATGAGAGAGCAAACTGTTCAAAAAGCTAGTGCCCCCAAATCCATCAGTTTTTAATCAAATTACCAATGATTTTACCATGAAAGTAAAGATGTACATTTTTCTTTTTTTTTTTTTGGTTGTTGTCCTGTCCTCTGCTTACCTGTACTTAAACATGTGCTTTAAACATTCCACAAAATAAGCGGAAATACAGAAACACTTTGAAACATATTACTGGTGGTTCAACATTTAGCACCAGTTGTTCCTGTGTTAAATCTAGTTTACATGTGTACATGTATGTCACACAAAGTGAGCACACAGGCATGGGAGAATTTAAAAGCCAATACTAGACATAGCAAACATGATCCTCAAAGAAAGCCCTCGACTACTGACAATGTCACAGGCTTCTTAAAGCCTTGTTTGAGAGGATGAATTGCTCAGATCTGGACATAAATTCAGCTCAATTTGCAGTGAAAACTTTTTACTCTCCATCACTCCATAAGAAGAAGAAAAAAATGGTGGAATGGTTTCAAAGAAATCAAATGATGATGACATTGATCACCTTCCCAATAAAAAAAAAATCAACAAAACAACCTACAGTCTCCAAAATCTGATCATGCCACTACAGTTTTATAACACAGCATTATGCTTACACCCTTCATAAAGGAACTTTTCAGGGTATTGCCAGAAACAAGGATATGAAATTAAGTGAAACTGACTACATGATGGCTTAATTATCAGGACTCTGGATTTTTACAGTAATCTAGAATGGAATGAAATAGTTTGTATTGGAAAACCATGGCAACGTGGCAGCTTTTCACCAGCGTATTTAGTACAGATACACTGGACTTGTGCCACAACTAACTGACCATCCCCCCGAAGACTGTGGTCATCAGACGTCTCTGTACATTTGACCATCCGGTTTCATTACGCATCGAAACTGTCTGAAGAAATATGATCACGTTGTGTAAATATTCTAAATAAGGCCTTAATCACGCACATTAGCATAGATTGATCTTGCTTGTCAAGTATCAATCTCGCCCTGTGGTTAGCCATCGGATATTAGTTGTGGTCAGAGAATTCCGTCATGTCCAGGGCTACGCATATCTCTGTACTTGTATCAACAAATTCTTGAGTATATGAAAGTAGATGTGACTTATTCATCAACCCTATTTGGAGAAACTATGATGTCTTTATTCTATGACGTAACGTTAAAACAAATTAAATGAAATAAATGGTTTATGCCTCTGTGAGGGTTTCCCAGCCCACGGCTTAAACAAGGGTACAGCTCACAAAATCCCCCAAAACTTTTTAATCATGCCGTCGTCAATGAGAAAATATAAACCCAATATCTAAATCAAGAAGACGGAACGTCGACAATCGGAAGCGGTAAAACCGTCATGCTTGCGGAGTCACGTATTGGGCTCGATTCCTTAACATCCTGTCGTGGTTCGCGTTAAGAACAACACTCTTCTGGCAATATATGACTTGAGATATCAGAATAGAAGATGCAATAATTGTAGCATATCTTATCCATAACTGAGGGCTAAGTATATCTCAATATCAACAGATCAATATTGCATGTAAAAATAAACGAGCTTTTCTCCACCATACCTTGAGAAATATGCAATAACGTCAATCCAACAGAAATGAAATGGTAAGATTTCTGCACTCATCCGGGTTTCACAGCCCACGTTATAAACAAGGGGACAGCTGGTAAAATTTTCCCCAATTTTTTTCAGCATGCTTCCGTTAATGAGTAAACGTAAACCCTTACTAAGTATATCGAAAGATGACGGAACACTTGACAAGCAGAAGAGGTAACATTATAGTCATAAGACAGGGTTACATGCTAGAACGAGCCTATATCAATGGATTAATATAAACCCTAATATCTAAATCAAGATGAAGGAACGTCAACAATCGGAAGCGATAAAACCGTCATGATTGCGGAGTCATGTATAGGGTTCGAATCCTTAACATCCTGTCGTGGTTTGCGTTAAGTACAACACTCTTCCGGCGATACATGACTTGAGATATCAGAATAGAAGATGCAATAATTGCAGCATATCTTATCCATCACTGAGGGCTAAGTATATCTCAACATCAACATGTCCATATTGCAAGTAAAAATAGATGAGCCTTTCTCCTTAACAATACCTTGAGGAATATGCAATAACTTTTTCTTTTTTGTGACGTCAAGCCAACAGAAATTGACCCTCGTCCGGGTTTCACAGCCCACATTGTAAACAAGGGGACGGCTGGAAAAATTTCCCCCAATTTTTTCAGCATTCTTCCATCAATGAGTAAACGTAAACCCTTACCAAGTATATCGAAAGATGACGGAATACTTGACAAGTAGAAGAGGTAACATTATAGTCATAAGACAGGGTTATATGATAGAACGAGCCTTTATCAATGGATAAATATAAACCAAATATCTAAATCAAGATGACGGAACGTCGACAATCGAAAGCGGTAAAACCGTCATGCTTGCAGAGTCACGTACAGTATATGGTTCGAATCCTTTCCATCCTGTCGTGGTTCGCGTTAAGTACAACACTCTTCCGGCGATACATGACTTGAGATATCAGAATAGAAGATGCAATAATTGTAGCATATCTTATCCATCACTGAGGGCTAAGTATATCTCAATATCAACAGATCCATATTGCATGTAAAAATAAATGAGCCTTTTCTCCTTAACCAAACCTTGAGAAATATGCAATAACTTTTTCTTTTTTTTTTGTGACGTCAAGCCAACAGAAATGAAACGCTAAGATTTCTACACTCATCCGGGCTTCACAGCCCACGTTATAAACAAAGGGACAGCTGGCAAAATTTCCCCCTATTTTTTCAGCATTCTTCCATCAATGAGTAAACATAAACCCTTACCAAGTATATCGAAAGATGACGGAATACTTGACAAGCAGAAGAGGTAATATCATAGTCATAAGACAGGGTTACATGTTAGACCCATATAGGATCTATGATTTGCACTCATGGTACTTGTATCAAACCAAACTACTGCACTTTTGGCAAAATCAGATTTGAGATTTCAGAAAAAGAATCAGATTATGCAAGTAACACACGTCAGTGTGGGCATTGGTAAGAATTACCCACACAAGGTACCTTTGAAACAGACTAACACGCCTGAGGTGTGAGCAGAGGGTGTTTGGACTGTTTTGAAGGTACCATGTGTGGGTAATCATGCTAATGCCTGAAGTGAACAAAATGTGTATTATTTGTTTTATAAAATGATGAAGCAGATCCTTGTCATCTGATAAAATTCTGCGGCAGCCATTTTCACGAATAAACCAAGCCATGAAATCTCGCCCATTCACATAGGCTTACCCAGGGCTGCACACTAACCCATTTTTTCAACTAGTCCGACCTGTCTGTCGGACCAGTAGGTACCCAGTTTTTTTCATTTTGAACTAGTCCATCCCTGAAAAAGTTACTGGTCCCCAACCATTGGACCAGTGCCAGTGTGCAGTGTTGGCTTACCATGCATCGTGACGTGTAAGTGCTAATGACTGGTCCTTGGAAAAATTACATGATCGGCAAAACAAATGCTATGTCACATGTACCCTCTCAACCAATCATTTGATTTAGATCTGCTTCATTATTTCATAATTCTGCAGCAATCATACCTGTATCAACTAAACCAAATGACAACACTCTACAGCAAAGCTGGCTGGATCTGTGAGTTATCCTCCCAAAACTGAGATACAGTGATATTTCTTACCCTAAACTAAGTTTTATATACATATACTGTATACAGACGAGGCTGCATGTGTGTAAACTGAGCTCTCAAAACAGGATGTCTGCAAAAGTTTGGGAACAAAACTAGCCACAACTGCATAACACAGGAGATATTAAGCATGGCCATGTGAACAGTAATTCTTACCATCATTTCAGTCCTGCCATTTCTTTGTACAAATTTGTGACGCCACCACAATATGACAAAATAAATGACATCAGATAGCAACAGGAATGTCATTTACATACCATGATCTTAGAAAAAGGTACATTGAATGGCTAGCATGTATTAATGCAGTGAGTAAAATATCGTGAAGAGGAGGCTTGAGCTCACCCAGAAATTACTGAGAGGGAGGGACTAGCCACCTTCAATAAAAGCATTACAGACTGTACTCAACCAGAGAAACATCTTTAGACCTCCCAACCATTCTGACTGAAAAATAGGGATGATTTGGCGCCAAAGTAGAAAAAAGAGCAGTTCCCACAGGAGTGTGTAGTATAATTATCAAGAAAAGTACAAAACTCCTCTTGAAACAAGAGCTGGGAATGGTCAAAATTCAGATTCTTTCCTCCAAAATCAGAATGGTTGGGAGGTCTGCATCTTGTCATACCCTAACATGAGAGCCTACAGTTAGCATGCTGTATACGCCATATATTAAGCAAGTCTAATTTTTTTTGCAAATTGGGACTTACTGACAATTTGCACAGTGGTTGAATTCCCGATTGTAGAGTACAGCATGAATGGAGAAATGTATGTGTACACGTCACATTCATGTTGGGATCAGAGTTGATACTTTTGCGTGTTGTAAAATTCACAAATTGCACCTGACTTGCAAAATAAAAAAAAATAAAATGAAATAAAAACTTGCAAAATTTACTGCATACATTGTACATGTATCATCTGGAATTTCATGCATGTCTGACAATGGGACATTTCTCTGAAATGGCCAGGAAATTTCTCCGAGGAGACTGGATTGAATCTCCTGCTAACAAACTGCATGTCAGACACCTTTTATGAAGTGTGCACCAAACGATCAATCAAAGCACAAAGGTTGTTCATCTAACTCACTGACATTAAAGTGATGGTATAGTATCATTTGAGACCTGGCTTCAGGTTTCTATCTTTTTCTTCAGATAAGAAAACGAGATACCTCTTATGAAATGTGAAAGAGCATGTAATTACAAGAGGGATTCAACACTTACTTGATAAGAATTGGTTTTGAAAGGCCGAGATATCTAAAACAAAGCAATCCGAATAAAAGGTTGTACCCACTTTTTTCTTAGGATTGCTTTATTTTACTTTCTTTTTGGATATCTCAACCATTTCAAAACCGGTTTTTATCAAATACACTTTGAATTCCTCTTAGAATTGTATGCTCTGTATTATTTCAGAAGTGGCTTCGTAGTATCTTGCAAAAAGTTTACAGCTCCATCCTCATCTCCAACAGTAATGCTTAGTTTGGTTTCCATGCCTTCAGTTGCACAGAGGACATACGTTAAGAACAATGTTTTGTATTTGTTGACACACACCCACACAAATGTCCCGATTGCTCAGGCCACTTAAAATTCTCTTCGTATGCATCACATCGGGAATCGCACTAAACTCAAGAGCTGATGAAATCAAAATAAACCTGCACTTGACAAGTACGACACAGGCCTCGAACACTTTCTATATCCATTCAATACACACTTAACCCATTGAAGACAAGCCTCGAGTACACTCGGGCAAGTGTCTATGGGAAATGCATGTTGGAGCAAAACCAGTCCGTCTTCAATGGGTTAAAAAGAAAAAATGCCTATCCTTTGACCATGCATTGCATGCACAGTGCAAATAATTCCAAATATTTGCACACAGGTCAAACACAGTTGCAAATGGCTCAATACTTTCACTTTTAAAGTCCTCTAAAAAAAAATTACAAACTTGAGATGTAAAATGTGTGAATCATATCAGAAACAAAAATCAGATCGTCATCATCACATGACTCTGTTTTTAGTCTGCCTAAAATGTTTGTTATTTACACATCATACTTCATCTATCACAAAGCATACTTTAACATGTTAAGTAGGAAGGCAAGGTTTTTAGATCATCCAACTCAAATAGAGTTGTCAAGTTAGTGAGATATTTGTGCACAGAATTGTAACTGCAGCACAAATGAGTGGGAAGTGAGACATTAAAATTCATCATGTGTATGCAGATTGGAAAAAGTAAAATCTTGACTTGGGCTAAGAATTTATTGGTGGTGTGTTCAAAATACACAATACCGAAGAGTAGTTGTTTCACTGGAAGATTTAATTTTGGCATTAAAGATATCCTACTTTTGGGGGGAACTTAAAGCCAATCACCCAACCCCAGATCTGAAATCAAATTCCACCTCAAAAAAAAAATGTCATAAAAGTCATGAGAAGAAGCTAGCATAGCAGGGCAGAGCTAATGCTATGTTTACACCATGTTGCTAGGTAGCCACAGCAGGCATATTTGCCCAAAACAAAGTGCACCATGGGTAGGTGGGATATTCTCCTGGTTTTGGTTTTTTCCCTCTGTATTCTAGTCTTGTTTGTTCCAGTCCTCCCTATGGTGAACATGTAGCTATTAAATACCATTCTCATGGTGTCTGGTCATGCTAGACTACACAATATTTTCTGCAGCGTCCCACTACTGACTGCCTCGAACTTTTGCTACAGCCTAGTATGCCCTGTCACAATTTGTTGTATTCATCCTGTTTTAGTACTGCCTACTAGGTTTCTCATTAGCAATGTGACTGCCCTGGCAAATATTTTGACAGTTCAAAAATCTACTTGGCATCCATGGCAATCATGGCCTGTCATATCTGCCCATCCCATCCCCCTCGTGTTGTCTCATGTCCATCCCGTTTTGTCCACACTGGCAAGAAACGTGACTGCCGTTGCCGCCAGGAACATGGTGTAAATGTAGCACTATGTGGCTGTCACATGTTGGACTAATCAACTGCAAATATGAATCTCATGGGGCCTGTACTACGCATATGGGAATTACAGAATCTTGAAAGGGAATGGGTAAACCGCTAGATGACATTGTTAAAGGACAAGTTCACCTTCATATACATAAGGATTGAGAGAATGCAGCAATATTGATAGAACACATCAGTGAAAGTTTGAGGAAAATCGGACAATCCATTCAAAAGTTATGAATTTTTAAAGTATCTGCGCAGTCACTGCTGGATGAGAAGACTACTACAGTGTATGATGTCACATGCGTACAACAATATAAGGAAAATAAAAAGAGAATTTCACAAAACTTTACTTTTTGAATTAAGTGCACATTTCTTCGACTTGATACTGATGTATGTTAAAGGGACTGTACAGTACTGGTTGAGGTGGGGATTCATGTTTTGAACATTCTTAAGTGAGATAATGAAAAGCCTCTTGTGAAATATGAAAGAGCATGTAATTTTAAGAAGGATTCAACGTTTATTTGATGAAAATTGGTTTTCAAATGGCTGAGATATCCAAAAAAGTGCTAATAATAAAAGGCGACATGCCCCAACTTTATTAGGATCTCTTTGTTTCACCTTGTTTTTGGATATCTCAGTCATTTCAAAACTGATTTTCATCGAATAAACTTTTGATACCCCTTAGACCTGCATGCTCTTTGACATCTCATAGAGTGGTTTCTGAATATCTCGCAAAACGTTAAAAGCTAAACCCTCACCTCGACCAGAACTGTACACACCATTTAAGGGTAATATTATTCCCCCTGCCTTCTGAAAGAGAGAAGTCGAGTGTTCTTTTGTTATGCGAGAAAAATGGAAATATGTTGAATTTTCTTTATTCTTTTTTTATATTGTTGTACTCATGTGACATCACAAGCTATAGTAGTCTTTTCATCCAGCCGTGACTGAGCAGAAACTTCAAAAATTCATAACTTTTGAACGGATTGTCCGATTTTCCTCAAACTCTCACTGATGTATTCTAGTAATATTGCTAAATTCACTCAACCAACATGTCTATAAAGGTGAACTTGTCCTTTAACAACCAGAAGAGAGTGTAGGGAAAATGCAAACTATGAAAGAAAGACATCTCTTAGGGTGTGGCTATGTGTTCTATTCCTTACAACTTTCACATGACAGGCTTCAGCTGGCATTGGCAATGACATGTTCATCACCATGTGGCCTTATCAAATTATTACAACTTGATCAGACAAATTTCTGAAGTGCTCGTATACATTTTTCCTCCATCCACTACAAGCCAAAAATTTGACATTAGTTTACCCAGTGTTTGCTGGACCTTGCAGCTACTAATAATGCATCAAAACTGAGTAAAAAGCCTCAAGATAATAATCCTCTCCAATATAAAGTAAAAATGAAGTCTAAAAATACAGAACCCTTTTTACAGTCATATCTGATAAATGCCCCAACTTTCTCTTCTCTATAAAATTACATTATACCATATATTAGACATACAGACAAATTAGATATGCCATATGCCTAATGTTTTTATTGAACAACTTTTGGTGAGCACATATGGTTGGGAGTTCCTGTCTATGAATCAAAAAAAAAAAAAAAATCATTGTAAGGGTAGGATTTCCTGAAACTTGTCAGGCCGGACAAGTAGTCAGCCTCTGACAATCACCATAGTAACAGTCGGTGACCAGAGCTTCTCTGCCAATCAAAACCAAGGATTTTACTGACATTGTCAGACTGACAACTTGTCAGGGCTGACACACTTTCATGAAACAGAGCCCAGGGACCAACAGAAACAGAAACAGACTTGGGCTGCATTAATTCTGGCTTACAGGGTTATTTGGCAGCATGCAATTTCTGAGAAGAGTCAAATCATTTCAAGGAATTGCTCTTGAAGCAATAAGAAATAGAAATGTAAACTTTTGCCCAACGGTTAGAAAAATAAAGTAACATCATTTGCGATAACTAGAAATGCTTTTTCCTCATTTGAAGCAAACTAATTCTCAGAACACTGCATCACTCAGTACACTGAACTTGGCAGTTTCACAGGCGGTTTTCCATTTCACAGTGCCATGAGTCACTGCACATTTGATATCTGTATTTAGCACACAAAGCAAACACTTTATGTGAAACAGATTTCGATTGGTCATGGAGGACTCACAAGTGTTATGCGCATAATTATCGTCATATTAAGAAAAAAAAATCCTGTCACTAAAGATAAACTAGATGGACAAGCATAGACAAGCATAGACAAGCATGGGCAAGCACTGCATTTCTTGAATCTGATTGATACATCAACATCCAGGCCAACATCTTCTACACCGAGTTCTCCAAACAAACACTTGTTAGGTGGCAAAGGATGAGCTGAAATGAATGCCATGCAACAATTAATCGGGGGCAATGTGACATAGTGGATAAGATTCTTCAAATTTCAATCTGAGGTCCAGAATTTGAATCTCGTCAAGTGCCCAGGTCCTTGGGACAAGATATTTTTACCCATCATGATCCTCTCGACACCCGGGTATATAAATGGGTACCTGGCAATGCTAGGGTTATAATAATGGCAGGGCCCTCTGGTAAGAGCATTGACAACACTGAAGAGGCTACCCTAGATAAAGAACACCATATTATTATTATTACTATTATCAGCCTATTTGGGTTGCTCGATTGAAAAACTAGAATTTATCTATTGCGGGGTAAAGACTTGTACCCTGTTTAGAGTCCCCATTACCCCCAGAACCTCAGGAAAATCTTTGGAGGACATGCCACAAACAAACGAGTGGTAGAACGGAGGTAATCCAACTGGGTGTGAGAGAAACCCCTGTTCAGAGTTCCTGGTCGTCTAGTAAAGAAGTCAGCAGACATTTCTATGGAAACTAGTTGCCGTGCATTTTTCCTCGTAAGAGGCAGGAAGTTTCAGTGAGAACATATGCTTACTCATGCCAAGGACAGCGCAGGTCAGTGGAAGTTTGTCCCATGTTTACCCTGCGACTGTTTAGAATTCTCTTGTCCATGGTAAACACAGCACAACCTCCAGAGGTTACCTCAGACCTGTGCTAGGCTGTCTAGCACGAGATTTACCTCAGACTCATGCTTTGTGCTCTGTGCCATGTCTGTTTATAGAGTCTGTAGTGTCTGAGGTAAACATGGAATGACCTCCAGAGGTGGTGCTGTGTTTCTTGGGACTTTAAAATAGGGTATAAGACAAGTTCCAATATGGATGAGTGTCAGCGTAATCAAATGCTAAACCCCACATACCAGTGAATCTTTGACACTTACACAGTATACCGTCATTTAACCTAGTTAAGGCCAAAAAAAAAAAATTGTTGCATTGGCGTAACATGAGATTTTCAAATAGGGTCGGTCGGGCGGATTTTTTTTTTTTTTTTTTGCTACCTGCATTTTACGTGTAAAACTCGTGCTCAGCTCAGTAAACAGTTACAACTGCTGCACCGAATGTGCTGTGTTCATCTATTCTACAAATCATTTATGAGGCCGATATTACTGGAATTATACCCCTTCACAGAATTTAAAGATGTTGAAATCCCTATCCTGAATGTTTTCACTTCATATTTTACTATTTTGACTTAGATAAGATAGATGCAAATTGACCCATATGTACGATCTTTTCATCGCACACGGCGATCTCTATTACAGTCCCACATATACAGATTCGTGTAAGTTCTCCACACAAGAAACCTATGGCAAAACTGTGCACAATACATCGCAGTCTGAATGCTACGTATACACTGAATAAATCTTGTTAGAGTACGTGTCCGTGTTGGAAACAGATGACGTACTGATCAAGGAAGGCTTATGCGAGGCGCTAGATCTCTCCCTCGTACATCCGATATCCCCAGAGCCGTTTCCACTTCCGGGTTTGTGCGATCGTGATCGCAATCAACAAGATATTTGATATCGATAGCAAAAAAAAAATAATAAAAAAACATGGGGTTGGCGGAATTTTTAGGGTCGGGCGGGTTACGCCAATGCAACAATTTTTTTTTTTTTTTGCCTAATTCCCTGCTTTGGGCAGGCATGTGGACATGTGTACATGCTTGAGATGTTATTTCCCTGCCAGGGCAAGTAAAACAAGATTTAATTCTCAACATCACAGTGAGATCAGAGTACTAGTATTCTAACATCATCTACCTCAGTGGATGCACATGAGACAACGCATTCTGATTTCACTTGGAGTGTGGGTCTCAAGCAGGCTTTTAGACAATAATGTAATGTGGGAAGAATAATCATCTCCCATATGACACTCCACTGATAAGATTTTGAAGAAAAGTGTTGTTTGATTCCATTCCAATAATTTTCTATTTTCATTCATTTCACGAGCAAGGGGGACATGAAACGGAAGTAACATAGATCACTGTACAACACTCCCCTATACCATAGTGTGTATAGGCAGCCAAGTAGAAAGTTGGACTTCACTGTGGTTGCTATACCATGCGTGCACTACCAATAAAAACTGGAATGCCATCAGGGGAGCAGAGCAAGTGTACCATGGGGTAAGTTTGATTCTGGTGACTGGGGTCAGAAGGAAATATCTTGCACAAGACATCATGAAAAGGCACTATAGAATTAATAAATATAAATACCATTACTATTTCATCTATCATGATCATGATCATTATCTTTGTCCTGATTGTGATTAAATAAAAGGGTAAAATGAAAAATGAAAGGGAACTGCTGTGCTTTGTAAATTTTCCTCTACTTCGCAGACAGAGCTCATTTCGGACAGCACTTGGTTGCAGGAGGAAGTTACTGGTGAAATCTTACCTCCAACCAACTATTCTCGGATTTGCCAATAGGAAACAAAGTTATGACTCAATTATTCTAGCCTTTCTTTAAATGCTTTCGATGTTTTTCGGTTGATGTGGCACAACAGTCTAATCTTTCAGGAAGAGTAAAACGAGTACCTTGACGTGAATACTATGATGAATTTTCCAAACAGATTATTAGTTCATGCTACAATCTGTATTGCTCATGTCAAAGTTCACTACAAGGTAAAGGTTTCTGCTTTGATTACTAATCCATTCAATTTCATCTTTCATGACGCACTGGTAATCCAATATCTGGCTGCATTAAAACTCCTGGAAAATCATAAGGAGAAAACTTACTGTTTTCTGTTTTCATAATTTTTTTTTTGCCCCGATCATTCTCATCGAACACATGATTATTATGTCTCTTCAATCAGGTATTTCAGATGAAATTTCAAGGCAGGTTTGCAGCTTACACAACATGTTCCCTTTGGAAGGCGACAAGACAATGCAATGGTGTACAACACTACGAGGGACATACATGTAGAACCTTCCAAATCTGATCAAATTACAATTTCATCCTTTCCTAGATATTAACTCCACGATCACATCCACTGAACATAACATAAACTACTCTCAAAAATATGCATAACTAGATGAAATGTAGATATATGCACAATGGCTTTTTCCAAGATATACACATAACTTATTCAGCAAATACAGCCTTTAACCTTTGACATTATATGTCCTGAGTCACATAGTCAATGAGGTCAGTGACCTGTAGAAGGTCATCTTCCTCCTCCCCTTCACCATTGACAGTCCCTCCATTAGCACCGCTATTTGCACCCCTCTGGCCTGATGGAGCAGTCCCACTGTAATACTCTCCAGTACTGGCACCACCATTGACTGTAGTTGGAATGTAAGACTGTCCCACTTGAGGGTAAGGGTTGGCTGCCTTACCCTCCTGCTTGCTAGTCCTCACCCTATCCTGGCTGCTCACTCCCTCACTGCTTTTCTCAGACATAGAGTCCTCCTCATTCTCCTTGTTGGAATCCTGCTGCCACCTTTCACCATCCTCCCCCTCCTCCTCCGAGTCTGAGCTCTCACCAGCCATCTTCTTGTAATCAATTCGCGTCGACATCTTACGCAGCGATGTCCTCTGCAGGTCTTTGCTTTTCTTCTTCTTTTTCCTGCGGCTGTCGCTGTCATCGCTGTCGGAGTCCAGCATCTTCCTTGCCTTTGGTTTCTCCTCTGCTCGCTTGTCCTCCGCATCCTCCTCATCCTCATCGTCACTGTCGATGCGGAACTTCCTCTTCCTCTGGGTGTAGTCCTCCTCCTCCGATGAAGATGAGGAGGATGAGGGTGAGCTAGAGCTCTTGACTTTCTGTCTCTTCTTCTTAGACTTGCTGTTGGAGGCATCACTGTCAGAGTACTCCCGGTAGGAGATGACTTTGGCTGCTGCTTTCCTCCTCCCTGACGTCCACTGCTCATCCTCCGATTCACTCCCTGGAAGTGAGAGAAAATACAAACAAAGGCTACTATAAAATGACACAGATCCTAATCAAATGATTGGTTGAGAGCTTTAATGTGACCTGACAAGTTAGTTATTTTGCCTATGACTTAATTTTGCTCATACCAATTATAACTGAAGTATAATGACAGGGGTAGTATTCTGAGGTCTTAATCAAGTGTTTTATGAAATTCATAATTAAATCGGGAAGTTTATAACCCCTTTATCATATGCAAATTTGGTATTCTGTGGACTTCAATACATGTGAAAGTTCTTGTCTACACTGTATGCATTGAAAGCCAGCGGCAATTTGTGAAAATTTTACGCAGCTAAAAAATCTTATTTTACAGTAGACAATAAGGAATTAGATTATTCATTCAAACCATCAGGAGAGTTTCATGAAACAGATTTCACTTCATTAGCTGATTTCATTAAACTCTATGACATAATGCATGTCTAGTAAAGTTATGCAGAAAAAGGGTATTTCAGCATCACGGACTTGTTATTGCCTTTCTAATCACTAAAACATCATTTAAAGTGTGCAGCAACATTCACACACAATCAGTAATTGTATCTCACAACTTCTGGCTACAATTGTGTGAAAATTTGCAGAAAAGGTTTGTAATATGATTGGAAAGTGAAAGATTTTATGTACTGCCCTTCACCTTCCTGTTTTGATCCAAATCAAGTTTATGTAAGCTAACTTCCTTCCTGCACAAATCTTTTTATAGTCACAATACTGGAATATCAAGTTTACTTTTCAAGAGAGCATGACTTTGCTGTTGCTTCCTTCATGGAAAAAAAAAATCCATGTTTCAATGTGATCATGTGTGATCATTCTTCACAGCCTCATGCTTTTGCCACCATTATGCCCAATGGCATGCAAGCACACAAGAAACCTTATCAGACAAGTGACACTTACTGTATACATCAATATGAAGCAAGTTCCTTTGCTAGATATCTTTAAGTTACCAGTTATAAGGAAACAAAAACCCAAAGAGCAACATGGATTGAGCAGCAACATTAGTAGAACACATCAGTGAAAGTTTGAGGAAAGTCAGACAATCGATACAAAAGTTATGAATTTTTTAAGTTTTGGTGTTGGAACCGCTGGATGAGGAGACTACTAGTCCATGACGTCATGTGTAGACAATATAAAAAAATAGAGAATTCCACAAAAATTAATTTTTCATGAAAACTAGAAATGTCGCTACAGCGACTGGTTATACCCCCGCCAAACAACATTTCATATAAGCTTTGGTCAAAAAACTGAGGAAGTAGTTAAATCCGCAAGATCTTTCCTTGATCTTCTGCCATTAATATGCCGTTACCATGGCAACGTACTTTCGGGTACTGTCGAAAAATGCGTCTTGCACATCTACAACCAAAGGCACACATCTGTACCAAGTTTCATGGAAATTGGGCAAAAACTGAGGAAGTAGTTTGCAACACAAAATTTTCCATCATTTTGGCTCATAATATGTAAGCTGTTACCATGGCAACATACTTTTTGTCACTGTCAAGAAAGGTGTCATGCTGACCTATATCCTAAGACAAACATTCAATATGAATTCCATGAGAATTGGAAGAACACTGATGAAGCAGTTTTGCCATGAAGCATTTTGCCCTATATTTTATCAATAACATGCCGTTACCATGGCAACGCACTTTTTGCCACTGCGGAAATATGTGTCTTGCACATTAACATATTCAGATGAACATCTGTACCTAATTTCATAAAAATTGATCAAAAACTGTGGGAGGAGTTCGCGACGCAAGATTTGTACCCATTTTTGCCCATAATATGCCGTTACCATGGCAACGTACTTTTGGGTACTGTCAAAAAATACGTCTTGCACATCTACAACCCAAGGCACACATCTGTGCCAAGTTTTATGGGAATCGGTTGAAAACTGAGGAAGTAGTTCGCGACGCAAGATTTGCAACGGACCGACCGCCCGACCGCCCGACCGACCGCCCGACCATCCGCTGATTCCTATATACCCCCTTCAAACTTCGTTTGGCGGGGGTATAATGACACAATCTATCAACTTGATGCTAACACACATTTAGGGTAGTAATTATTCCCCCTACTTTTGTAAGGCGGTGAGTCAAGTGTTCTTTCATTAAGCAAGAAAAGTGAAAGCATGTTGAATTTTCTTTATATTTTCTTTATACTGTTGTCCACACATGTCATAAACTCAAGTAGTCTACTTATCCAGTGGTTCCAACACCAAAACTTTAAAGGGATTGTATAGTTTTGGTTAAGACCTAATTTCAGGTTTCTAACATTTTTTTTTTTGTGAGATAATGAGAAACCTCTTATGAAATGTGAAAGAACATGTAATTCTATGAGGAATTCAACGTTTATTTGATCAAAATTGGTTTTGAAATGGCTGAGATATCCAAAAAAGAGCAATTCAAATAAAGTGTGGGACCCACACTTCATTACGATCGCTTTGTTTTACTTTGTTTTTGGATGTTTCAGTTAATCCAAACCCGATTTTCATCAAATAAACTTTGAATTCCTCTTAAAATGGTATGCTCTGTACTGTATCATAAGTGTTTTCTTGGTATCTCGCAAAAAGTTAAAGGCCCAATTCTCATCTCCACCAATACTGTACTATCCCTTTAAAAATTCATAACTTGTGCATCGATTGTCCCATTTTCCTCAAACTTTCACTGATGTGTTCTATTAATGTTGCTGCTTTCACTCTATCCACATTTATCTTTGGGGTTTGGTTTCCTTTAAACATGTTACAATGTTGTAAATGATACATCTTACTCCCGAAGCTCTTGAAAAGAAGACAGTTGTTCAATGTGATGATAGAAACAAATCAAAATGCACTCTCAGGCTAAAGCTGTAATGAGCCTTTCAAGAATATAAACTGCTGATATGGAAGCTAGTCATATGATTGGTTGATTGCTATCACATGATCAGTTTTTTTTTTTTTTTTTTTTTTTTTTTTAATGTTGTCTAATGGCCTTACTTTACTTTCCACTGGTCATTATACTAATGATCGGTAATAACAACTGCTTGTCTGCACTCAGCTGCATTGTCCAAGTATCATATATACATCAAATTGTTTGCGCATGCAGTTTATGGCTTGGTGCTGGTGCTGGCCTGGGAATTTTGCAAAAATGGCTGCCACAGAATTCAAATCATGTCACCCTTCTATAATATCAATAATGCACATTACTTGGTCAGGTGTCAGCAAAATTAGCCACCCTCCTTACCTTTTGAACAGTTCAAAACACCATCCACTCTGCCATGTGAGTTTCTGACTGTTCCAAAGTTACTATTACATGGATAATTCTTACTAAAAGCATTCCAAGTAATGTGCATTACTGTAAACATCGATATTTTCGTGGTATTGATTTGATTTTTTTTTTTTTTTTTTTTTTTTGCTGAGCAGCTCAAAAAACATTTGTGGGTTCTTGAATTCCAGTTGCACAATACAGACTGTAACTTTATACTCGTACGTTTTCATCCATTCACAGAAAAGTCACATTGCCTGATCCATTTGTATGTGCAGAAATTACGAATACTGCACACACATGCACTCAAATGAATACTACTAGAGCACATGCACAAATGTAAACACACACTTGTACAAGGGAGGCACCAGTGACGAAAACCACAATTGAACCCGTTCAAAATGTTGAGAGAAATTTGTGATGGTATTTTTAGGCATCTAGAATTCATGCGGCCAAAAATATGTAGAGTGAAAATATCTGCATTTACAGTATTTGTCTAATAACAGATGGCTAAATAAATCGCATCAAACAGAACTGAGGAAGTCATTCACTTTGATGACTCAGTGCATGATGTGAAGGACCGAAGTCCATTCTAATTTGTTAAAACTGATGAGCTGTCAAGTTTACATGCCTACAACATGCAGTCATTCCTGTAAATCCAGAAATATCTGCGGCATCAAACTCTCACAAATTGGAGCTGATGGCCTTCTTCGCGGCATGAGATTTTCACAAATTTTTTACCATGAAAAATATTACAAGCATACTACTTCAACTATCAATACAGGGACTTGCTGAACTTTGGCGTGCATAATAACTTTTGCAAATCTTGGCTCCTCATGAAATTTGCAAGTTTCATTCACATGAGAAATACTGGTTTTACAGTATAGAGAATTTAATTGATACAGAAGAAAGAGTATTTTCTAACTGTCAAATCATATCATTTAGGGTTAGGACAGATAGAATGTACAATGTGTAAAGACACAGACAGATATATCTATGGCTTTCTTTGCATTTTGTGAGCATGGATATGAGCTATTGACTCATATACAGTCCGACCTCTATTATCTGGCCCTCTCTTAACCGGACTTCTCTATTATCGAAGTAGTGAAGGCTAAAAAGAAAAAAAAAATGATTTCACAGACAATTAAAACTCCTACTAAACTCACAGAATTTACCTAAGATATTTACCTACAGAAACATGTGATAAATTTTACAGTAAGATGTTTCAATTTCATGACTATGATTTTAAGTAGACAAGCATGAATTATAATTCTGTTACAGTGTTCACTACCTGCATAGGTACTAATGGGCTGGCAGCCTACTTGTACTCATTGGTCCGAATTCTCAATGGTGGAATAACTTTATTATACCACTTATTCCACCAATTTATTACGCCTCTTATGCAAATCAGGCCCTCGTGACGTAAAATGACGCGATTTATTCCCCGGAATCTATTCTCAAAGGTGGAATAACTTATTCTCCGGAATAACTATTCCGCGGAATAGTTATTCCAGCTTTGAGAATTCGGGCCATTGGCTCTCCCATATCCAGCAAAATTGCTTAAATCTGGACAAGCGTTGGTCCCGACATGGCCAGATAACAGAGGTCGGACTGCAGGTCTTTTAATAGCAATGAACAAACAATGGAGGACTTTGAGAAGGCAATGGATAGATAGTCAAGATGAGGGTCACTGTACTTAACTGTGAAAGAAAAAATTTTTTTTTAAAAGTAGTACAGAGGAGATCAGATCCTACCTGAATAGTAGCTGCCAGCTGAACTCCCGGAGTAGAAGCTGCCTTCTTCGTCATCTTCAGCCGAACTGTAATACCGCACTCGTTTCCTCCCCCTCTCACTCCGCCTGCGAGGAAGGTCCATGAACCGGCGGCCGCGCCTCCTGCCGCCCTGTCTCCGGGTAGCCCGACGACGAGAGTTGGCAAAGCTGTCATCGCTGGCATCCGAGAAATTGCTGACTGCACTCTCTTCAGCAGACTCACTCGCATTCTCACTGGTGGTCAAAATAAAATTTTGAGCACACAAAGAACATACAATCGAGTTGGTATATATGCAAACACCAATGACATTGTTTCTGCTACACAGTTTTTACCCTTCGTGTCCACCTATCACACTATGTTGGTGACTATGGGCAAGTTACAGAAGTACAAACTCACTTTGAGAAATTGATCTATATGCAAAAACTATGGTGTTATTACATATTTAAGATGAAAAATCAAGCATTTGCATGTTCTTCTTCCTTTTTTTTTTTTTTTTTTGCTTCACTAACTCAGCATTAGATTGTATTGCTATTCTTGAATGAAAGAAATTCACAACTACAAATCAAGGAAAAAGTACCAGTTTCATTCATACATTGAAACCATTAGAGAGTATGAAAACAATAAGAAGTTTATTGCACAATATAATTGTAACCTGCAAATGTATAAGAAAAATTGGTGTCTGCTTGGATATTTATTTTCTGGATATTAAAGGTCCTGTTTACCTTTGCAGGGTTCGCACAGAAATTTGAAAACATAATTCCATGACTTTTCCATGACTAAATTGCTGCTTTCCATGACTTCGTTTCTGGCATGGTTTCCAAAATCAGACACGTTAGGATGGCCTCCACCTCCCCTCACAGCCATCGGTTCCACCCACTACAGTGTATCTTCCTCATGACATGTACATCTATTATCATTAGCATATGTCCCAGGAGTTACGTAGACTTTGGGATGTCACAAAACTGGGAAAAATGGAAATCATGAACACCAATTATAATGGCAGAGTATGATCACAGAGTATGAGAGTTGCGAGACACGACAAACTGGAAAGCTGCCATAGCCAAGAGGTAAATGCAATTCCATGATTTTTCCATGACTTTTCACAAATTTTCCAAATTCCCTGACTTTTTCCTGACTTTCCATCACCACAAATTTTTCCAGGATTTTCCAGGATTTTCCATGACTGTGGGAACCCTGCTTTGGGAGCAGTGATTTTAAAAATGCTCAAGATATCACTTTTGATGCATATGTGTCGGTCAGTTGTATCACAAAACATCTTACCATATTTTTTTTTTTTTTCAATAAAGCCTAAAATATGATGAGATACTGTAAAACACAATATTTTTGCGCGGCATGAAATTTTCGCGAATTGGAGCCCACGGCCTTTTTCGCAGCATGAAATTTTTCGTGAGTTGCCTCTAACATTTAATGCTTATAGTGTACACAAAAACTTTTGCATGCATTTTAATTTCGCGAATCTTGGTTGTCACGAAATTCACGAAATTAAAATGCACGCAAATATTCCTCGTTTTACAGTATCACTATTTTTCTCATTAAACCATAACTTTAGACGGATTAGTCCGGAAACATTTTTATCATATTGTTCACATTTTGTATATTTAACAATACCTAACACCCATTATACTGGTTCAAATTTCTACATTGGTTGTTTCTATCCCTAACTCACATTTTAGAACTATTTTGAAGTACCGGTACTGATGCTGGGTTTTTGTTTCATCTGCAAATGGTAAATTATGCCTTTAAATTGAGATATTGCATTCTCACCTATCTAACTGGAAGTCTTCACTATTCTTGTCATCATCACTAGACCAGTCAAGGTCATTAAGCCGCCGCTTACGACGCCCCGCCCCTAATCTGCCTCCCTCGGGCCCTGCCTCCTTCTCTTCCTCCTCCTCCTCCTCCTCCCCCATGATGGTAGACATGTCTTTCCCCCGGCTGATGCCACGCCTTGATTTGTACTCTTGCTCCGCTAAAGGGATTGGACAGGACAAAAAATACAGTCAGATAGGTGTCTGTCTCCAGAGTTCAGTGGTTGAAGATATCACCTTCACTCAGCATGTCATAATATTATGCACAGTCAAACCTGACTTAGTGGCCACCTGTCTCCATGGCCACTCTTTTGTCTCTTTTGGGTGGCCATAATAGACAGATTGACTGTATAAACAGACTCCTATGAGCACATGGTATATATATCATCTCAACACAAAACAATTTAACGACTACTGTAAAAGTTTTATATGTCGTGAGCATAATGCTCAGAATATCAGGAAATGTATTTGTGATAAGAAATTTGCAAGTAAGAGCCACAGCACTGGAATGAGAATTAAGTATCATCCCCTTTAAAAAAAAAGCAAAGTGTGCCATTTTCTCCCTTGAATTAAAGGACAAGTTCACCTTCACATACATGTGGATTGAGATAATGCAGCAATATGAGTGGCACACATCAGTGAAAGTTTGAGGAAAATTGGACAATCCGTTCAAAAGTTATGAATTTTTGAAGTTTCTGTGCAGTCACTGCTGGATGAGAAGACTACTGCAGTTGATGATGTCACATGCGTAAAACGATATAAGGAAAATATAAAGAGAATTCCACAAAATTTCATTTTTTGAAAAAAGTACACATTCCCTCAACTTGTAACTGATATGTTAAGGGTAATATTACTCCCCCTGCCCTCTGAAAGAGGCAAGTCATTTGCTCTTTTATTATGTGAGAAAAGTGAAAATATGTTGAATTTTCTTTATAGTTTCTTTATATGGTTGTACTCATATGACATCACAAGCTGTAGTAGTCTTCACATCCAGCGATCGCGGAACTGAAACTTCCAAAATTCATAACTTTTGAACGGATTGTCCAAATTTCCTCAAACTTTCACCTATGTGTTCTACTAATATTGCTGCATTCTCTAAATCTACATGTATATGAAGGTGAACTTGTCCTTTAAATAAACGCCAAATTCATCTTACTTGGCAGAGTGCGAAAAACTACTCATGCAAAAATATTCCCTTTTACAGTACCAATCAACTAACAAAATCCCCAAGAATAAAATAATCCCCAAATTTTGAGTGTGTCGTAAAATAATGCATCTGTGTCTCGCACATCAAATTATACAAATATATGAAAGTAAAAAGACAGATGAAGATTTTGGATATAAATACTTTAGATGTGAATCATCTCCATCTCAAGATCAACCTTTCTCGTATGTCAAGTAGTACTATTTCACAAAATCAAGCCTGCCCTCTAGAGGTTGCTTGGAATACATGACGTTTTATGACAATATGATGCAGTATGAAAATCTGCTTTCAAGTCATTTAAATTCAATATGTTGATAATAACATGTTTACAGAGGTATACAAAAAATAAAAACTTAAACAAAACTTTGAAATGAAAATAAATGCGCAAATATGCTTTGTAACATGTAAAGAACAGGTCTCAGGAACATATCACCATTGACATTTGTCAAGACAGACACACTCACCTTTCTTGTGTTCTTCAACCTCCTCATGAATTGCTGATTTGATTGCTGAGTCAAAGTCATTGAAGCTATAGTCGATGGTCTTTCGTGAACGCTGTGACCGACGACTCACTACCTCGTAGTCATCTTCGTAGTCGGGCACAACAAAGTCACTCCGAGGCCGATGCCGCCGCCTCCTTGGTCGATGATGTCGTGAGCCACGGGACCCATGGGAGCGGTGTGAGCGGTGCGAGCGAGACGTGTGGCTGTGGCTACGGGGACGGTGACGCTCCTCTCTTGACCTCTCGTCTGATTCCTCTGGTTCTCTCCGCTTTTTGGCGCGCACTACAGTCTCCAGCTGCAGGGAAGAACATCGTTTGCAATCATTAATCCTGTAACAAATCTCCGGGGGGGGGGGGGGGGGGGGAGCTAAATGGCAGAGCACAATATGCTCTAATGTTTGCATGGGTTTCTTCATGCTAGCAAATTACTTAGTTGTGACAGGTCAAACTATCACTGTGATGTCATAATACCAACAAGGCCAAACTGTCACCAAAAGCTCATTAACTTAGGTAGGTTACATTACCATTATATCACGATATCTGAACGCTGGTACGGTTATATCAACTTTTTGATACTACCATGCTTATTTCAGTCATGGAACTCCATGAATGCACAAAGTAGTAATCCATATCTTACAGGTAAGAGCTGTGATCGTTAACATTTAATTGAGGATTACTGTTGTATTGGGGATGTTTGTTCATTTTTACAATTACATTTCAATGCAGAATGTTTGGTAACAGGCCCCATGAAAAACTATATTTTTCAGAGATGAACCAGGCACATGACTTTCTGTTGCCATCTGTCAGCAATGGAAAGATGTAGATAAATTAAGTCATTATTTTATTTATCTACTTCTTACTTTGACATCTTACTAACTTAGATTTTACTTAATTAAATTGAGTAGAATCAGAATGCAATGCCACATGACAAAAAGCACAGTGAGGAAAAAATCACACACATATTGCAGGATGACCATAGCTTTGGTCTATTGTGCCTTTCAAACAGCTTTGGACAACAACAAATGTATGTGACCAGGTCTGTTGTGGCATAAAACATGCTATGTAGTTGACAGATCGGGTAGATGAGCTGCCCCCCCCCCCCCCCCCCCCCGACAAACAAATGAAACATGAACACACACAGGTGGGACTGCATTTAGTCCACTTGACCAACAGCAATAAAGCTTGTTTTGTTTTGTGTCATTTGTTGTTTTGTTTTTAATGGACGGTATCAATCAACAACAAATACATTTAATTTCAGTTCATACAAACCAAATAAATGAACCAGCAGGAAGATGCTATATCATATATTTCAGTTTAATTTAGACCATGGCAGACAAGATTCTGAGCTTAGAATTGCCATAAAAGACAATAATAATTGGATGTTCCTAAATGACTGAACAGAGTGATAGAAACTATAACCTCCAGGAACACTTCTAGCCGAAAACACAAAGAAAATTTAATCTACCGATTAATCAAGGGATACTACGGTAAACATTTTCAGCCTTATGGAAAAGCGACCAGTGCAACATTTTGTGATGGTCACATGTGCAAATAAAATGTATTGCCTCCTGGTGATATTTAAGCAAGATGGTCCCCAAAATAATTGTGTAAGCCCTTTGGCATGGGGCAAAAGAAGCCATTTTTCCTACACTATACTACACAAGATTTGAATACATGAGATTGGGGGCACTGTAATGAGATGATAAGACCTAACAGTGGATTTGTTACACTCATCTATTTCTCGCAAGGCTTCTCAAAACCTACCTCAGGTAAGATGTTCTCTGCACACACCTCAGTGTACTTCCATTTGATTTTCCTTTCCTTCCTACATTCAAAACACATAAAGGAGAAGATAAATCACCAAGTATAAACTGATGAAGCGATTGATCACTCTGAAGCCATGTGTAGTCTTGAGACACACATGTTCAGACAAAAGATACAAGCATCCCAATCTTTGTAATCGAAAAATAGGGATGATTTGGCTCAGTAGCAAAGGAAGAGCAGTTCCCATTGGAGTGTGCGTAAAATTCTGTAAATTTAACTGCAATCAAAACAAGAGCTTGGAAAGGTCAAAATTCAGATTCTTTCCTCCAAGTTCAAAATGGTCAGGAGGTCTGCACATACTGTATGTCTCTTTACTCTCTCTTCCTTCTCTCCATCCTAAAAAAAAACCCAACAACAAACAAACAAAAACAAAAACAAAGTTGTATAAATGGCACACATTTACACAAGTCCAATCTGAATCTTGACAATATCCCACAATACCTCTCAACTTAGAGTGACAAATCATATTCTTACTTATTTCCCCCAAGAATAAATACGGTTTTATGGTGCAAGATCATTTGAAGCATCTGAACTGTAGACAACACCCATGACAGGATGAAAATAGCAAATACTATTGATCAGTTTAAAACTGCCCTTAAAACATACTCTTTCATGTTAATTATGTTGCCTGACTGAATGACAAGATTTTGTTGACCATCAAACTGTCTCCTTTCCTCTGTCCTTTCCCTTCCTAGAACAGTGATGAAATATACATTCAAATTCACTCATTTATTTTTTTTTCCAGCAAAAATTTCATTCAATCATAAACACAGCACTTTTATATGAATACAAAATGTTTTGGGGCATATTGTTATATGCACTTTGTAAAAATGTCTCATTGCTATTACTATCATCATCAACATTAACATCATTATCACCATCACCATCATCACCATCATCACCATCATCATCATCATCATCATCATCATTCATTACATATTGCAGGGCTACACACTAACCCATTTTTTTTTTTACTGGTCGGACATGTCTATCGGACCAGTATATACCCAGTTTTTCCATCTTTTACTGGTCCAGTCCCGAAAAAGTTACTGGTCCAACAGTGATTTTTACTGGTCAGGGACCTTCGGGCCAGTGCCAGTGTGCAGCGTTGCATATTGATCAGTCTTACCTGCGCTCTTGTCGGTCCTTCTTCTTCAGGTCAGCATCGAGGTCCTCCAGTTTTTCCTGAAGCTTGATAATTAGATCCTCCTGTTGGCAGAGATGGTGGAGAAAAGACATACCGATGTTCACAGGTGCAATCAATGGGACTTAAATAGAAACACACACACAGGAATATAGCAGGGACTGAGAAATAATCCTGCTTTATTCTGTTCCTTGTCATATAACACTGTGACAACAGCATGAAAAATATGTTTGAACTCGAAACTAGTCATATTACGCCCCAAAGCTTGAACATCTCCTCAGAATGCACACCTCATGCCTTGCTTGATACAATAAAAGAGTGTGGCTAAGAGAGAATAACAACTGGATCAGGATGGAAGCCATAGAGTATAGGATTGATGTGGAAACCTTAAAAGTCATCTCTCCAATATTATCATCCCATCACTGAACAAGCCTAACATGATCATAGCAACCAAAGCAATGACAATGGAGAGTGGTCTACCTATGGTGAACTCTAGAAATATGGACAATATGCCTTGCCAGGTGAAGCAGCATGGTAAAGGACAGTGTGTAATTCACAAAATATTATCACTATTGTTATTATAATCAGGCATTTATATAACTACAAAAGATATCTTGAACGGGAACAGGTCAATAACTGTGTAAATTCTACTCAATAGCAATTCTATAATGGTAGATAGTATATGCCTTGACAACACAGTAAGCTTTACAGTACTACATATTACAAATAAAATAATTTTACAACCATACAATTTTCTGTCAAAGCCAATCAAGCGTAATTTTATCATAAAACAATATCAGCAAATAAAATTGTCGTGTAGAAGCATTGGCAGTCATTATACACCATAACAGATTATAGCATTCCATGACTGCACACAACTAAGCCTTCAAATATCTTGCTATTGTTCTCTTAAACTACTATACACATACACACAACGTAACTAATAGTAGTAACAGTGGTAACTCTTCAGTGATTAGTGCTGGGTGTGGAGTAAAAATCAAGGACGAATCAAGACTTACATGCTCACACTTGGGACAGTACCAATTTCCGTCAGGAATGGCCATGAGAGGAGGCCGAAGACAGGCAGTGTGGTATCCAGCATCACACTTATCACACAGCAAGATCTGGGCAGGGAGACCAGGTTGGGGGGGGGGAGGAGGGGTAGGTTTGGATTAACCTTCATCAATGTTGCTTCACATATACACAGCACCATAAGCAATGGACTGAGCATTCAAATCTACCATTTTAGACTGACTTGTGATTTCTCATCTTCTGTTGCATACAAAGTTGCTCATGACATCATTTGTCAAAGAAACTGTTGTTACAAATAGTCTCACTACAGCCAGTTAAAGGTTTCCGCAATGATCATTTGGTTTTTATAACTTTGACCAAACTCAACTAAGTTCAAAGGAAACAATGGATTACGATAAGATATCATGCAACATTGCTGGAGTTCAAGGTCACATAACTGTATGTCTATAAAGAATAGGTCCAGACAAACTTTGAAAATTGGAGGAAATGTCATCTTGCAATAATTAAAACATGGCATGATGTCCTAAGCAGGATACAAATTTATCTTTCCTGGCTGTTCATTCAAAATATATTGAAATACATATTACAAGATTTCTTCCATGATAACATTTAAAATTGCCAACAACAAATAAAAGGAAACAACACTATGTCAAAATATCTGGTCTTTATATCAATGTAGTAGCTGTTGTTCATGTCACATATGATAGAAGAAACACATCAAAAATAAATTGATAGGGTACTTTAAATTCACGGACTTACCCATTGTGGATGATTGTACAGACCACATTTGCAACATGGTGTATCATCATTCTCTTCTGACAACCAGTCACTGTCAATATCTTTCTTTGATATTTTCTTTGTCTTCTTAGCATTACCATTCTCTTCATCCTCATCCTTCTCCATCTCCACAATCTTGGAAGTAGCCTTCTGGGATGCCCTCCTCTTAGGAGTGAAACGGAGTTTGGCTGGCTTCCTCTTCCTTTTCTTCTTGGCAGTGCGGACACCCTTTTTCTTTGGACCACGTTTCTTGGGCAACCCATCATCATCATCGTCATCTTCTTCATCATCATCATCATCTTCTTCTTCCTCATCCTCATCTCCCTGGCTCTTCATGTCATCCTGCTCCTCCTGAAAGACAACCGATGCTGGGTCACGTTTTTTGCTGGTCTCTTCCCCCTCCTCCTGACTGGTAGCATCATCCTGACTAGTTTTCTCCTCCTGGCTGGAGGCAGCAGTCTTCTTCTTTGGTCTTCCTCTCCTCCTTGGAGGACCTGGCTTCTTCTTTTCCTTTTCATCCTCCTCTTTCTTGTCATCCTCTTTAATCCTCCTGGCTCTCAGTGAACGGGTTCCTCTAGTTTGCTGCTCTTCTACAGCCCCTTCTTCTCTCCCTGTTACTCCATCACACTCATCACCAACTGGTTTATCAGAATCTTTCTCACTGCAGTCTCGAGGTCCTTCACCCTGTATGCTATCCACACTTTCTTTCTCTGCTTCTACTGTACTTTCTGTTTCTTGTGATACTGCTTTGTCTTCATCTGCAAGGCCTGTATTATTAGATTCTGTCACATCTTCTTTTGCTTCACTATCCTGGTCATCTTTTCCAGAGTCTTTCAGACTGGTAGTGTCTGTTTGGTTTAGGTCTGTCTCTCCTCTATTTTCAATGGTGTCCACATTTTCTCCACCTTCTTTTACAGCTACTTCATTTTCATCAACAGTTTCAGATGATTGCTCTTCTTTATTCTTTATTTCTGGACTAGATATATCTTTCTCTTTCTCAGTGTCACTTTTGGCAATGTCACAGCTTTTATCATCACCAGCAGGCTCAGCACCACTGGCTTTTCCTTCTTGTTCCATCTCACAATCCTCTTTTGAATCACTTGTTTTGTTATTTTCTGCAGGAGAGCAAGTTTCTGTATGTCCTGTCTCTGCAGTGTCCTTGATGCTTGTTCCTATTAAGGATTCTCTACTACCATCAGCCTTTTCAACTGGTTTCTCTACGCTCTCCTCCTTGCTAGACACTGATGATTTTTCTACCACCTCTCCATGGATGACGCCAAGGACTGGCTTTGTGTCTTCTACTGGTGCACCTTTCAATTCCTCTGTCTTGGCACCATCCCTTCCCAGAAGTCCTGGTATCTGACAATCCTTTGACTTGTCCAAGATTTCCCTCTCCTCTCTCTGTCTCTCCTCAACTTGCTTCTCCTTCACTTTCCTCTCTCTTTCTCGCTCAAGTTGTGCAGGAGTGGTCTCCCAAGGTCTCATGAACATGCTCCTGGGAGGAGCTGGGGCCGGAGGGGCTGGGGGTGGAGGAGGCACCGATCTTCCTCCGGGGACAACCCTTTGTGAATGCTCCATCTTTCCATCATCGGACTTCTTGTTTTCTCCCTCTCCCATCTGTTTACAATTCTCTTCACTTTTCTTGTTATCTTTATCCAGGTCCTTTCCTTCCTGTTTTTCTCCATCTTTTGAACTCTTCTGACCCTGATCACTGACAGCATGATCATCTTCTGCACTACTTCTTGTCTCACTGGTAATTCTGGGTGATGTTCTATCAAGATTCACAGAATCTACCCTTGCTTGGTCAGTCTCTGCTTTAATGTCACTCTCTACCTTCCCTACATCTCCAATATTAATACCATCTTTTTTGCCTGGTAAATCACAGTTGGCGATATTCGTGCCAAAAGTTACTGGAGTGTCTTTAATCTTGGACTCTGCCTTGACAATCACTGACTCCCGTTTGATGTGGATTGTATGTTCTTGGGATGCTCTTTCAGCTGGAGACACACTTCTTTCTGCTTCCATCTTTTCTGCAAACATCACTGGCTGTTCATGCTTGACTGATTTTTCATCCCCTGTCAGCTCCTCTTTGATGTGTTCACCATCCTTCCTTATCTCAACAGCATCTTTGGTCCTTTCATCTGATTTTTCCTGCAAGTCTTTTGTATCCTCAACTGTTGAATTTTTAGTTTTATGTGGTTCCACTTTGACCTGCTGCTCTTCCTTGAACTCTGGTAATTCTTTCTTGTCTTCTGGTGATTCCTCCTTGACCACTGGCAATTCTTCCTTGACCTCTGGTACTTCCCCTTTGACCTTTGGAGATTCTTCCTTGACCTCTGGTACTTCCCCCTTGACCTTTGGTGATTCTTCCTTGACCTCTGGTAATTCCTCTTTGACCTCTAGCGATTCTTCCTTGACCTTTGGTGACTTCTCATCTTTGACCTCAGCAGATGTTTTCTCATCAGATTCTTCCTTCAGACTTTGATTTAAAATCTTCAAATCTCCAGATTCTTGTTTGACTTCCATCTCTTTTATTTCTGTCTCTTCCTTCACTGTTTCCTTTTTGATGTTAAATGGAACTGGTGTTCCAGAGCGCGATGGCTTTGTGGCTATGGACATGACAAAGAAATCATATTTGTAAGAAAATACCAGTAAAAAACAACATCACTGAAGTATAGTGGACTCCCATTATAACGAAGTCATCGGGACCGGCAGTGTTCTTTAGTTATATTAAAATTTCACTATAACCGAACAAAGAAACAATGAAAATACATACAGCTGATAATGTTCCTGCTTTAATTACCTCCGCCAAGGGAGGAGGTTATGTTTTTGTTATCGTTGGTTCGTTTGTCGGTGTGCAAAATAACTCATAAAGTAGTTAACGGATTGGGATGAAACTTGCAGGAAAGGTTGAGAATGACACAAGTAACAAACGATTAACTTTTGGTAGTGATCCGAGAATTTTGGGGGAATTTATGAAGGATTTTTGACATTTTGGCAGGTAGGGTCAGTGAACTTGGGAGTTCAGGCTGCGCGTATTTGAGGTTTGCATGCGCGCACTAAAGTGCGTGCTCTAGTTTCTGCTAGGGCGAGGCGCGCTGTACAGCTGAGGGTTTATGAAGTAATAAAGGTTTCTATGTTAGGAAATCGGGAGACTTTCAGCACACTATTATAAACACTTTCAGCATGCTATAGTATAAGTACGTATGGGTGGAAATCACTGATATCTCTACAGAAGAACAAGATCAGTAATGGAAATGAGCTGCATGCTTGGCGGAGAACTGCACTCTCAGAGTGCTTCTCTAGTTTTTATTTTGTTGTAACCGGAATTTTGCTATAACCCTGTTGATTATAACAGGAGTGCACTGTACTTCAAACCAAATGCAACTAGAGATAATTGCTTCACCACTATCACTCAATCGGAAAACTGAGAATCTTTGAAGAAAAACTTTTTTTTCAATGAAGTCTGGTAGGCACTATGCATTAGCCTCTCATTTTAAAGGTAACACAGAAAGGAAGATAATATAAACAGATCACATGACCTGTTCACTGAAACTACTGAACATCATGAAGAAGGTTTGTAGTTTCCTAGACACTCTTCTGTGATAAAATAGGCCAAATTACCCACTGTGCCTACACACTTCCTCAGGGTCATTAATTAAACCATTGAAGACGAGTCCTGAGAATACTCAGGCAGGTGTCTATGGAAAATGCGTGTTACAGCAGAATCAGTCCATCCTCAACAGGTTAAGGATGTCAGAGTAGTTCATGTGACAATTCCACACTTTCTTCCCTAACTCTGGTCTCGCTGCTGGACTGAGTTATACCATGGCTCTGTACCTCCTTTGTAATGGGTCCATGCATTTAATGGGTAATTCATAAAATAGGTTCAATAATGTAGCCAATGAGAAGCACTGAAACTAGTCACATATGTGCTCTTTATTTTCATACTTGCATGCAAAAAAAGTGTGCGGGACAAAAGAATAATGCACTCCCACTGACCTCACAATTTACAGACTTAAGCTGTACATGCTCAATCACTACTTTACTTTAAACATTTTATACAGTAGTGCTCAGTGTTTTTGGAAAATTAATTTTCTTCTGACATCTTGGCTTTTGAGCAAGTTCTACTACATGTAGCTGACTGGTATTCACCCATGAAGGTAAATGAAATTAGTTCATAGACCTGTTTTATCAAACAAACTAAAAAAGCATTCGGAGAGCGCAGACCTCCACCACGCAGCTCATTTCCACCCACACACACATACTGAAATTGCCCAATTTCTCAATGATGAAAAAGCCTTAATGTGTTTACCTCATCAGCTTCCTACTGCGCGGTGCCTCGAGCAGCACAGCATGCACTCTAGTGTGCATATGCAAACCTCAAATATGTGCAGTTTGAACTCCCAAGTTCATTGACCCTTTTTGCCAAAAGATTAAGAAAATCCTTCAAAATTTAAAAAATTCCCACATCACTTCCACAATTTTAATCATCTACTCCTTTTGTCATTATCAACCTTCCCCCTAAGTTTCATCGAAATCTGTTCACAAATTTTTGAGTTATTTTGCAAAGAAACAACCATTGCCAGCAAAAACATAACCTCCTTGTTGGAGGTAATAATGCACAGGTTGACATTAATGGGGAAATGCACTCTCATCTGTGAATCACTTGTAGAAAGATATTTTCTCACCTTCTTCCTTCATATCCACATCTGCTTCTTCCTCATTGGTCACTGATGTTGTTGTTGACTCAGAGTCATCTGTCTTCAATTCCAAAGGATTTAGTTTATTTGATCCTTTCCTCAACACTGCAAGAAGCCCAGCAAGATCATCCCGATCCCTGCAAAAAGCACAATGACTCAGTTCAAAAACTTCACTCCAATATGCACCGTAGCCTAGTACCGTTCTATCACTAAATAGCGATGTTGCTTTCAGAAAGTAGACAACAGCAGTATGTATTTCCTATCATTTGATTGTGACCTACCATCTCTGACTGTGACTAAGATTATTTCACTGACTGTGACTAAGATTATTTCACTGACTGATCTGTCATAATGCTTACAGATATATCATATATTCAAAATATAATGTATCTCAATCCAAGTCTTTAAAAAGACACAAAAAATTCAAAATTTAAAATTGCCTTTTGGTCTTTCTATAATCATATAAGGAAAAAAAAATCAGTCAGTGTGAAGTTAACTGACATTTCATCAAAATCTGCAAACTATTTCTCAAAACATTACAATGGTGTTCTCAAGTTGACTATGACCATACAGTTATACCTTCACCTGAAATATCTGAAAAGCAAATCAGTGAACAGAGTTCTCACAGCAGTCCGTGGCTTCGATAGTTCTCTAATTTTCACCTTTTCCTCCTAAATTGCCTAAAATGTGAAATTCTCACACACAGGCAGGGCCATCTGCTCCTTGATCCTTGATGGTTTAATGCTATGTAACAATCTTTTTGAAAAGACTTTCAGGCATTAATGATAGAATCATTTTGGAATTATGAATAAATCTATCACATACATGTATATGCATAACATGCATAAAAACAATACAATGAGAAGTGGGGGGGGGGGGGGGGGGGAGAAATGCAGTAACTGATTTAGGTCACTAGGTACCGCAAGGCTCACCACTGACTTTTTCTTTTGGTGGCCCGATAATGAAATCTGGTGGTTGGATTGGGCCATCATCACATATCTCTCCTTAAAAAGTGGTGGCCCTGGGCCTTTTAGCCACAGCTAATATCCAGCCCTGGATACTGACAAAAGGCATGAAAAAAAGGATTTTTCTTACTGTGACACCATCTCCCATGTAGAGCTGTCCATGTCATCCTGCTCCTCTCGGTACACCCGGATGTTGGCATCATGGTCCTGCCATGGCAACGGAAATGAAATTATGGTGACACATGTAATTCTGCACTTTCAGATGACAAATGAAAACACTGTGACCACAGGATTAAACTTAAAGATCATGAAAAACAATGTTGATGACAATGTAGTCACTCTACAAGCTAAGCATGGTGGCACTATGATAGTGACACAACTGTGGATTTTGCCCCTGAGCAAATTCCTTGACAGTTTTCCATGACAAAATGTAATGAGTAAACAGTCATTTTGTTTGCAGAAATCATATTAGGATATCCTTGTTTATAGGCTAAGACCTCAATTTACAAATATTGCTTTGCAATTCAACAGCTGTAACTTGAACTTTCAGTATTTTGTATTAATTTTTCTACATCAAGTTTAACATATCAATGCCTGCCACATCTATGGCTTCTGCAAATGAACATCCCTGCACACATGTGCACTTAAAAAATTGAAGTAATGTTCAATTCTGGTCATATTCAACCTGCACTGAAATGACTGAGATATAGTTTTTAAAGGACATACCTTCTGGTACCAGTACACCAGCCCCATCTTGTCCCTGCCAATGGGCTGTACTCGCATCTGCTCTGGGTCCATTTCATTCACAGCAGCCTTAAACTTGGACTTCTCATCAAATTGTGAGTCGCATAGATACTGCGGAAACAAGGTCAAAGTTCACGACATACATGTGCCTCTGTCCAGATTCCATGTATGAAAAAGGACATCAAATTTTGTCTTCAGACTTCAGTTATGTACCAATGATAATCTTGTATATCAGCAGCATAATTTCTGTCTGCCTTCAAAATATTAATCAAGCCTTCATTACAAACTTAAAGAAAAAGTTGAGACAAGAAAAAAGACAAAATACACAACCAGTTTCCCCTCCTCCCTGAAAAAAAAAAATAATGATAATCATTATGTATATTGCCAATCTGACATGCCAATCTGGCGTGCCTTGTAGTAGTTCACCCTACAGAAAATAAAGCTGCCTTGGAAAAAAGTAGTTTGAAAAACAAAACAAAACAAAACAAAACAATATTGATCCTACTCAAAACAGCTGTTTTCATAAAAACATGAAATTAGTGACTTCCCTCTATTTAAGACAAATCGATCTTAAAGCTCATATATATGGCATATAATTGGACTGTGTAATAAACCTTAATCAAATTCATATGGCAGTTTTCATGTTTTGTTTTTCTCGCCACAGTATATCTTCTCTCAACTTCTAAAGTTCCCAATACTCCCGTTTTTCCTTTCATCCTTCAAGTGTCATGAAATGTAATTTTGTTTTTTAATTAAATCATTCACAAAATTGCTTCACAAGTCCCAATTCATGAAATATGCTCACAAAATACATGTCATATAGTGTACATCACCAATATAGCAATACTTCATTATACCTTGAGAATCCCAAGTTTGGTTTCTAGTTTGCTCTGGCTGTATCCAAGAGTGTCCACTTCCCATGCAGCCATACTGGAATAGTAGCGGCTTATCTAGGAGGGGCAAAATGAGTTACATGAACATGTATCAGCATACAAAGTACAGTATATCATCAGAGTATACTTTTACAGTCTGTATACCGGTAGTTATACTCTGAGATTTATGTCGAAAAATGTGTCTTTATACAGTACTTGAACATGTATCAGCAAACGTGGTACACCTAATACTCTGAAATTTATGCTGAGAAACATAACTTCAAATACAAAATGAGATACGTACACGAACACATATCAGCATACAAAGTATATAATCAGTGCTGTGAAATATGACTTCAAATGCAAAATGAGATACAATGATACATGAACGTGTATGAGCATATTGTGCGAAGTATATCATCAGAGTTTATAATCTAGAATTTACATTGAGAAACACGACCTCAAATGCAAAATGTGATAAATGATCATGTGCAATGTTGTAGCATACAAAGAATATCATCAAAGTATGTTTACAAAATATGAAACTTATGTTGGAAAACATAACTTCAAAATTAAACAAATTTACACAGAACTGAATTGAATATTGAAATGATTTGTTTTATGTGGCTGCTTGGAAAGCAACGAATGCTCACAAGCAACCATAAGATCAATAGCTTTAGTCCCATCCATAAGATTTTGTGCTGCATCAGATACACGATAACTAAAAACAGTAAAGTCTTGATATCAATGTTTCTTTCTCTGTCAAGTACTAAAAAGCAAGATATTTTCACTAATTGGAGCCAATAGCCTTTTTTGCAACATGAAATTTTCATGAATTGCCTCCGGCATTGAATGCAAATAATGTAGACAAGAGTTTTAGGGTGGATCTTAAATTTGTGAATCTTGGCTCTTGTGAAATTCAGGAAATTAAAATGCACAAAAACATTTCTGGTTTTACAGTAAGTCTTTAAGCACCAGATTGATTAAATGTTGCCTAACCTTGACTAGATGTCTTTCCCATTTGTCTACATTGACATTTTTCACCAGCCGCCTCATGAGCTTGATGATCATCTCTTTCAGGATAGGAACATCTGGAATTGAACAAAGAAAGTTGATCCATACAATCTAAGTTAATACGAAAGCAACTGTGGTGCTATAATCATGTGAAAACTTATGATTAATAGTGGCATAAAGAATATAATGACACAGAAGTTGTTTTATGTGAAAGACAATTGTGATATATATATATAAACCTTTCAAGGAGTATTTACCATATAGTGCAGATGTAAAATATGATGTTTGCTTATCAAGTCTCAGCTGCCCCTTAACTTCGGGGATGTGGCAATAGCAAGTAAAATGGTTATCCGACTAACAGGGATGCATGTTAATTCATTCACAACCCAGATATCACACACTAATCACACACCTCTCTGCATCAGACACACAGCACAGTATGTCACTTACAATGTACAGCCACAGTTTACTTAAAGTCACACAACAGCCTCAGTTTAGGTGTCTGCAGCGTAATTCTGCAAACAATCTGCTTGCAGCCTTGACTCAATGAGCCCTCATCAAGCCACCTGCATGCTTCTAAACATCTTTCATCTTTAAACTACACTTGTAGATTCCCATAAGCATATGTAGCCAAATGCTGCAACATAATTAGCTGCATCCCTGTGGGTTTCATGGGGACTGAAAGTTTTTTTTTGTGTTTTTTTTTTAACGGCTGAAAGAAAGGTTAGAGTCTTGATGGAGTCAGCTGATTTTTCATTTTTCTTGACAGCTAGCCATAGTTCATAGGCACATGTATAGTGATCAGTGTATCACTGTGTGTGTGTGTTGGGTAATAATAATAATAATAATAATATGAACACTTGTAATGCGCCGGTATCCATCATGAACAGATGCTCATGGCGCAAGAAAGAGAGGCAGAAAGAAAATACCAGTGAAAAAGAGGTATTAGAAAAGGAATTAAAGGAAATGTTTACAAAAAAGCTTGTCTAAATAACCAGGTTTTAAGTGAGCTCTTTTTAAAAACTCACTTAGACAGAACAGATTACGAATGTTTTGTGGGAGTCTATTCCATAGGAATGGGCCAGCATACAGAAATGATCGATCACCCCAAGAATTATGAGTTTGTGGTACAGCAAGTAGAGATGAGTTCGAAGACCTAAGGCGCCTAGAAGGATTGTAAGGGGTAATCAAGCTACAGTTGTAGTGAGGAGCAGTTTTATGTAGTGAATGGAAAACAAATAGCAGTGGTAACTTGAACATGATTCGATAATGAATGGGCAGCCAGTGTAGATAGACAAGTACGGTGTTACATGTTTTCTCGTAGGTGACAATAAAACTAAACGGGCAGCATTATTTTGAAGCTTTTGAAGACAGTCTAGTTGTGATTTTGATGTGTTATACAGTAGAGCATTACAGAAATCTAAATGAGAAGTAATAAGTGCATGCACTATCTTTTCTGTACTAGACTGAGTGAGGTACTTTCTGATAAACCCCAAGTTACGCAGTTGGTATCGTACAGACTGACAAATACTAGAGACTTGATATGACACAGACATAGTAGAATCGAAAATAACACCAAGATTTCTGCATTTGTTAGACAATTGAATTAATGAATCCCCTACATGTACTTTGATAATACATGCTCCAGACTTTGACATATGGGCCTTAGAACCAAACAACATAAATTCAGACTTCGCATTGTTGACTTTGAGTGAGTGTGAGTGCATCCATGCCATAACATCCTCATACATACTTCAAGCTTCTTTACAGCAGATACAGTGTTTTCTTGACCAGGTGCGAAAGATGTATACAACTGCACACCATCAGCATAACAGTGGTACTTAACAGAGTGCTTATGTAACACATGTCTGAGTTGACTGAGGTATACAGAAAAAAGCAGGGGCCCTCCTATGGATCCTTGGGGGACTCCGCTTTTGAGGTGAACTTGATCAGATTTTGCTTCATTGACACACACCAGTTGGTAGCGATCACATAAATAAGACTCAAACCAGCTTAGGACCTTTCCCCTTAGACCAAGAGATGACAGTATTTTCAAAAGTATTCCATGGTGAACAGTATCAAATGCAGAAGACAAGTCCAAACAAACAACAGCTGTTACCCGCCCAACATCCATCCCTGACAATATATCATTCGATAAGTTCACCCGGAGTGTATAAGAGCTGGTGCAAGGGTTTGTACAAGGGCGAAGGCATGCAAAAATGTGTCTACTTGTAACAGTCATATGGTGAATTGGTCGTACACAGCACATTTAACATTTTAAAACATCAACCGAAGCTCTCTATCAACTTTCAGCATCTCACAGTTTCTTCATTACCACGGTACCGGTATTTGAACAAATTTTAAAGCTTTCTGCGGATACCATGGGAATAGATCAGGTTTATCTGGAAAATTCCTACCCATTTATCTGGAATGCCTACCCAATTATTTGGTAAATATAACTTGCATCAGGAACTGTTTTTCGATTTGTAAGTCAAATAAGCGGAGTGTCTGATAAAGCGGTACCTAATTAAGCGGAGTACCGTATACCAAATAATCTTTTGCCCGCGCCGCAGCATTCTGACTATGCATGACCCAGTACCAGTTATAAGCCCATGCGTAAGACATTACAATTATGACATATAAAAAGTATTAATGTAAACATCGATACTCTCGAGTGATTAATTTTTCGTGCTGAGCGGCTCAAAAACATGAATTCGCGACTTGTCAAAATCGTGCTGCACAATCTCAACCCATTCGCAATGTGCAGAGAAAATTGTGAAGATAATTTTGTGGGTTTTAGAGTTTGCACTAGCCAGAAGTAGCAAAAAATACATGAAAATTAATGTATATTGTACCGCGACAATAGCTGCATTTACAGTACACGAAGAGGACATTTTCTTTGCCATTCTGCTCCTTTTTCTTCCCCCTGGCCTGGCCCTGCTTGTTACAATACACTAGACAAATACTACTGAATCAATGACTAGTAAATTTACTAGTAATTCTGAAATTTTACAGCATTCAGTTTTGTTCAGTTGTTGTCAACAAAAGTCTGTTAAAATGTCATGTGAGGAGAAAATCATGGTGAAAAAGAATTAGAATTTAGATGTCTAACATAACAGACCTAGACCATGCTGAGACTGTCGGCTGAGAACAGTAAAAATCACTACGTCGGACCAGTAACTTTTTCAGGAATGGACCAATAAAGTCATATGGGTTTAGTACACTTTAATCTTACTGGGAAATAGTGGCTGGCACAATTCCAGCATCAACAACCATACTGAGACTGAGTATAAATATGTTTTCGATTCCGTGTCTACCACTCTCTCACTAGTACGAAGGTGTACCAGTATTCTGTACGAAACTGTGCTGTGCACCTGCGTGCCTGTGTGGCGCTATTGCTGATACTACACTGTGTTAGAATCTACCTTGCTTGCCAGCGCCAGTTCCTTATGCCTCGGACAACACATGAAAATTATATTCATACAGCTCTTATTTCTTAGCTGAGATAGAAACCGTACAATTTCATAACATACCACATTTTGATTCCTCTATGGCTTCTTTAAGTTCGGGTATGGTGAGGTCAGGCAGCTGCAACAATTCTCCATAACGCTCCAAAAAGGAGCAAATTACGGCGAAATCGGGAAACTTGTGAACGGACGCCATTGCTCTTCTGTCCCGTTCTTGTATTTTCCATTGTGCATGTTTATTACTAGATTTAGCCGCAAAACCAGTCGTCTTCATATTAATTGCAATATAATTGACAATTTACAGATAAAAAATATTAAATTAGATATATTCATGTTTAAAAAAGTAATTTCGTATACTATTAGACTTGTATTGATTCATCTACATGATAAAACTCAATCTTTTAATGAGAAAATATTCAATCAAACATCTAATTGATGATACTGCGTCTACATCAAAACCCAGCTAGCATTTTGTTGGCCTGGGACGTGCAAGAGTAAAAGTCGCTGTCACGTTTAGTTTAACAAAAACAGTGGATTCTTCAAGCGTAAAAACTGTAGTTCGGGTGAAAGTTAGAAAACAAAACAAAACAAAAGAAAACAAAAGAAAACAAAACAAAACAAAAACAACGATGACTGAATCGTGTAAATCCAGTTATGTTCATTATGCACCAACAAGCGTGACACTGTAAGAAACGACAAAGCAGTATAAAATTTATATCTTACTGTAGTTAGGAAATGATTTTTTTTTTTTTTTTGATTTACAGGACTGTTTAAACACGTGTGAAATATGTTCACGATATTTGATTGTAGCACTATGGCGTTTAAGAGATGGTACAGTTTCGATTGAGATGGGGCTTCAGGTTTCCGACGGTTTTTTTTTTTATGATGATCTTTTTTTTTTTCTTTTTAGATAATGAGAAACTTTTTATGAAAATTTTACTTGAAAGAGAATATAATTCTAAGAGGAATTCAGAGTTTATTTGATGAAAATTGGTTTTGAAATGGCTGATATATCCAAACCAAAGTGATCCTAGTATAAGTTGGGATCTACCCTTTATTAGAATCGCTTTACTTTGTTTTGGATATCTCAGCCATTTCAAAAGTAATTTTCATCAAAAACAAATCTTTGAATGCCACCTAGAATAATTGTGCATGCTCTTTCATATTTCATAAAGTCATTATTTTCAAAGTAGGGGCATATCTTGCAAAAGAGTAAAAACTGACTTCTCACCTCAACCAATATACTATACCATCCCTATAAATTTCAGTCCCTGAAAGTTCAAGAAAACATGACACACACACACACACAACAATAGACCCCCAACGGGGGCTCGAGGATGTGTCGGAGAGCGTCTGTGTCTTGGTTGGAGTAAAAATAATAATAATAATAATAATAATGATAATAATAATAATAATAATAATAATAATAATAATAATATTAATAGTAATAATAATAATAATAATAATAATAATAATAATAATAATAATAATAATAATATTAAAAGAAATAAAAAAATAAATGTTCCATTTCTGTTAACAAACTCCGAGATCTCATTTCATGTCAATAGCCTATTCTTTGTTTGTGACAAAATAGTTTCCCGCTTCATAAAACGATCATTTCGAACACTATACATTCATACAATTGTGACTGACTATTGAAATGGCACCACAGTTTTGTTTTTATCAAAGTCTTGCAGACAAGATGAGTGTTAAATACAGTATTGCCAATTTTTGTTCAAAGTATTTACTCATTCTACATCATGAATACGTAATATTCTGTAAGAAGTGACAGCACGTTGATCTGCAAATTGATTATGATTCATTGCAGGAGGTAGAGTTATGAATCTTTTTTTTTTTTACATAAGAGCTATGACATCATGTATAGACTATACGTAAGATAATAGCCTATTAAGTTATGATATAAATTTCATCTTTGCAATCTGTTTGGTGCCCATAGACCTTTCTTAAAATAGCCTCGATATAATTGTAATTCAACTCACCAGTTCAAATCAAATTCATTTTCATTTTTCGACACGAGAAAACCTACTCCGGAGGCTGTCATTAATAGTTACAAAAATATACACTATATAGGCCTCTGGGCGGCGGCGTAAAATTATTGCTGTCGCGTTCATTATCCGAATAATTTTTTATCATTTTTAGCAGGAACTGGTTGCGTTATTAGCCTAATTCTATTAGGCTAAATATGACATTATTTTGAATCAACGGGTTAATAATAATGATGACCATCTCCTAGGATGGACATGTCGTCGTATAGTCCTACTTAATTTCTCTGTTTTTGAGCCCCTCATTAGGCCAACAATGCCGACTATCTATTCGGTGCCGGTGGTGTGTATATGCGTGATGGGATCGCTCTCGTGCGCCCAAACACCGCAGAAATGGACCCTTAAAGTGATGGTATAGTGTTGATTGAGGTGAGAATTCAGCTTTTAACTTTTTGCAAGTAAATGGCGTATACGACACTTCAAAATTGCACCCATCGGAACCTATATACAAGGACGTCACATACCCCGCATGACTTCCTTTTTTCTTTATTAATCTATCCAGTACTCAATACAATATCTAGGTTATGCAAACCATAAATGGCACCTTGAATAAATGCTTCTTATACACTCGTTGGAAATAACGACAAAGTAGCTCTTTCAGTTATAAACAGAGGTTAGCACACCCTTTTTCGACGCTATTTTTTATTTTCCTCTTTTGACGCGGTTGTGATGCTTATAGCAAGTCGATAGCAGGGGCGAGTGGATCCAGGAATTCCGTAAAGGGGAGGCGCATTTACAAAATTAAAGGGGCGAACCTGCCCCCCCCCCCTCCATTTTTCCCCTTTTATTTCTTTGTTTTGACAAAAAATAAAGAGGGGGCTCGCGCCCGGTGCGCCCCCCCCCCCCCCCCGATCTGCCACTGGTATATAATAATGGAGAACGACCCGGGGCCTCCGATATTGATCGGTTACACTGAAAATCGGTTAAAACGAAGTGAAAATTCAGACCGTAACATAATCCGCTTTATGATTTTTTTTTAATTGTTTTTTTTTTTATTGTTCATTTGTTCGGTTATAACGAAATTTCGATATAACGACAGAAAACTGCCGGTTCGAGGACTTCGTTATAACGGGCGTCTGTTATAGGCCCTATGATACAAATTCAACAATAGGCATATCACAATAATTATGCACCCATCACAGGTCATGCAGGAAAATACGTACTGAGAATGATCAAGCGAGAAGGCTTTAGTTCTGAGACCTCGTCTGTTCGTTTTACTGTATGACAACAAAAAGAATTGCTCTCCCAGCGATGTCCGATCACGTATTAGGAAAGTCATTGTAAAAGGAAGCCAATCTAAAACGTTTTATTGTCCATGTAGGAGTCATTCAGCTACTGAAACTAAATTGCATTTTTTTTTCGCATGTTGGAACTCGGAAGACATGTGAAAAGTCTTGACATGACATTGTGTCTGTTGACCTTCAGCTATGATATTATCGAAATTTACGGTCCCCAAGAAGTCGAAAATGCGAGAAGGTGAGTTGTGAGTTTTCTCTTTATGTTTGTTTTTCTTTTCTTTAATTCCAGCTTCTATGACTGGTGCGAGACTCTGCAAGAAGGTGAGATACGACTATTGGACATGGATTTTTTTTGCCTTCTCAGATCCAAAAAGTTGAGAAGACGATCTGAACTCACAACCCACCTTCTCTCATAGATCGATCTCGTTCTCGAACCAGAAAAAGGCATGGGGAAGATGTGATGCGCTTCTCCATTTTACGTTCTCGGGATGGAAAAGATCGAGAAGGAGAGGAAGATCAAGTTCAAGTTCAAATTTATTTCGTTTTCCCACATTGAAATAGTACAAGTAAATTTCACTTTCTTCAGTGACAGAAATAATGCATGTAAATTTGTGCAGAGAAAACAGCAATAATTGAAAACTTACAATAGCGATACATTGCAACAAACAAACTAATAAACACGAGACGAGACTGGGAGAGAAACAAGACTACTTGTAGAAAAAAAAAAACACAAACAAACCTTGACTTGACGACATGACAGGAAACAAGACTATGCTATGTGATAGCATGACGACGAGATAACAAAATAAGTAGGACGATGCGATAGAGGCAACGATCCTCGGGGGTTTGAGGAAGAAAAAGAATAAAATAAGTATTTGTCGTCATCTCGGTGGCACTTACACTGTGCCACATTTCTTTATGTGTTCCAGTCATTTCAAACCTAAAATTCAGCAAAATGAATTTTGTTTTGGCTCTAATATTTGAGGGTTTTTTTTTTCCCCCAATCTTATAGTGTATGTAGTTTCGCAACACTTCACAAAAGAAGAAAACGTATACTATGAAAGATGCCATCTCCACAAAACAAAACTGCCTCTTTCAAAGTTATGCAGTATAAACATGAAGGAAGAAGAGGAAAAGGTATAAGAACATTACGGGGAGGGTCCCGGAGAATGAGAATGAGGTGGACGACCTAGAAGGGGAGTAAAGGGGATGTGGATTAGAAGAAGAAAATAATAAAGTAGATGAAGAAGAAGAGGAGGATGAGGTAAAGGTGGAGGGGAGGGGTGATAATGGAGGGTGGACTATAGAAGATGGTAAGTCAAGGAGAGAACGAATCAGATGAAAGGAAAAAGAATGGGAGGGGAAAGGGGGAGGAGTCAGAGAATGGGAGGAGGAGAAGGGAGGTCACACTCGCACAAAGGGGACACATTAAAGTTTATACACACACACACACACCCACACACACACACCCACACACGCACGCACACACACACACACACACACACACACCAGGGAGGTGATACCTCCCTGCACACACACACACACACACATAAACATAGCCACTAGTGCAAAAGGGGTGGAGCGTGGGGACCAGCTTCGTCACCTCGTCCTGTGAGCCGAGTGCGTGCATGGTTCAGTGCTAGATCATCTTTCGCCTACACTGCAGCCAACCCCTCCCCTCTCTCTTTTTAGCTGGGATGTTGTTTACATAGCATGTTGTACAGCGTACCAAGTTAGTTCACGTATGCAGGTATCCTCAGCAGGCGTAGTAGAGCGTAAATCAAAGTCGCCGAACCAGAGCAAACATTTGACGGTTTTGAAAACGATCCTTTGAAGTATGGCTGCTGCAAGGAAATCATTGACAGCTGGAAGCAGAATGCTACGGGTAATGTCGTCGTCTAGTAGAGGTGCTGTCGGAGCCTTGTGGAATCGGCAGCCGTTCTTCCGATCACTGAGCTCGTCCAGGCCTGTGCTCGTTCGCCGAACCTCGGTCGTCGACAAGTTCAACGAGCCCTTGTCGGGGTTGCAAGTACCCAGGGCTGGTGGCATCGCCACCATGATGCGGCTTCCATACCAGAAGACTACTGAAAGTATGCAGTTTGTATTTTTGCTATCGATTTGGCCAGGGCAGGGGTACCGGGTAGGAGTATACAGACATTAATATTTATTCAGGTGCCAGCTCAAAAAAAAAAAAAAAAAGAGAAAAAAGCAAAGATATACACTTCACCTCACTGGTTTGTTTATCTAAACTTTGCAGTAACTATGCAATGATGATGACTATAGTAAAGTGTTAGATCAGTTAAATTCTTATCTAGGAAAACATCTATGGGATTTGTTGGCATTTTTGAACACATGTTGTAACTATAGTGGCCTGGATATAGGAGTCAGCCGTTCTAAATTCTAGTTTGGTATGGCCATCTGCAGGGCAGCTAGGGAGATGCCTCGCCTCTCTCACACCCCCTGATTTGGCTCATTTTACGTATAGCAAGCTGTACATTAACCTCAGGGTGCTGTTTCAGTGTGTAGATGTGATGGTGTCACCAGTGCCATTACAGCTAGCTGTTATATAGGTGTATATTTAGCGTTGGGTGATTTTATTGTGTACAGACTACAGTACTGGTACCAGTATAGGGCAAAGATCAGTGTATATAGAGTCAACATAAAATCTGAGAATAAAAAAAAAACAAAACAAAGAAAGCAATAAATGAAACATTGAAGCGAATTCAATGTCAACTGAAAACATGTCAACTGAAACGGAAGATAAGCAGAAGCAGTATTGGACGAATTTGAACATGTATGCATTCTGGCATTTTGAAAGAGTGAGAGAGAGCCCGCCTCTACATTTCTCAATCTTATGCTCTTAAAAAATGCAAACTTTTGGGTTTTATTGGCATCTTGCAATGATTTACCATTTGTCCTTCTCAAGAATCAAATTTTTCTGACTTCTTGCTGGTGGTAATACCTGAAGGTATCCCTCGCTGTGTACCTGACCATTCACTATATATGGCATTCACTGAAAAATCAAACAGTAACAAACAACAAACAAAAAAAAGTAGATTGGCTATTGGGTATAAACCAGAATCTTTGTTTAAATACCTGTACTCAAATTTGAGTAGTGAATGGCAAATACAGCTCTTCAGAAAAGTTGTATGCTATGATCATAGAGGTACATTTCATATACCTATTCAATAATTAGAACTCATTGTGTGGAATTACAGCTTTCACATATAGAGCTTTATGTATAATTCTGATCATTTTTAGTTAATTGTATGCACAAGTTTGTAAAATCTGTTGTTGATAAATTGCGTTATATAGATCTACAACATATACAACTTCCCATTCATGCACTAACAGGAACACCACGAAGCTTGGGTTTGTTATGTTGTCTGATATTGAGTATATAATGGCTTAATTGGTATGATACTGCAGGAAACTCTTTATCTGTTTTATCACAGTGGGATGCACTTTGCTGTGTACTTTGTTAGAACGTGACACTGACAAAGGGGGGGGGGGTAGAGTTAAAACTCGCTATCCAAAGGTTACTTGGTGAATCAGTGCTGTTTGCTGTATATAACATGGGTGCCAACTACCCAACTACAATGTTGTTTTTTATTCTTGTATACTCTCATGGAAAATATTTATGCTCTATGTGGAAAATGTTTCAGTGCTGATGATAATTAGGGTGTTTTATACTGAAAATTGAAAATTTATCACATTTTGGCATTCTATGATTCAAATGAATGGATGAATTTCCATCAAAGCTTTGCCCCTTTTGAACTGTACTGAATTGACTCTGATAATCTTTGTTTGTGAAGATTTTACCAGTATCTGATATGTATGAAATGACTGATAGTGATACATGATTTAGGAAGGGGATACCATTGTTCTTGGTTGGAGTAAGAATACCTCAACCAATCCACATGACTACAACGATTCATAGAATTTATGTGTACTGGTAAACACACACCATCACATACACACACACACACACCACCACCACCACCACACAAAACTCACACTCAACATGCACACATAGGCCTACCACATACACATGACACCCACAACACCATGCCCAGACACACACAGCACACACACACACACACACACACATACATACAGTGCACTCCTGTTATACCGAACATGTTATAACGAAATTTAGGATACAACGAAGTAAAATTCAGGTCCCAAGATTGTCACCTGTATATCTTTATAATTATATACACGTTATTTGCAGTGGCAGATCCAGGAATTCTGTAAAGGGGAGGACCCCCCATTTTTTCTTTTTATTTCTTTTGTCAACAAAAAATAAAGAGGGGGCACGCGTCTGGTGCGCCCTCTTCTGGATCCACCATTGATTTGTTGGGCTATAATGAAATTTCAATACAATGAAAGGAAACGGTCGGTCCCATGGACTTAGTGATAATGGGAGTACACTTTACAAGTGCAAATATAAACTCAACCACACTTGCACAATATCTAATTAATCAAGTTGCTCATTTTATCTCCGAATAAGTCAAATGGGACTATGCAAAATTTGGTTGGAATTGTACCGAGGAGATACTAGGCAAACCTCGCCTAGTGTATCTCCTCGGTTGTACCCTCCAGAGAATGGCTGGAGTGACCATGCAAGTTTCCAACAGCTATAAGCATTTATCAATTCACACATTTTATTTTTGTTGCATAAAACTAATTACAAAGTGTTGCTGCTAAAACTCTGTACGTCTGATGCATTGATATCTTCCAGATCTCGACGCCTGCTTCGTGGGTATCCCTCTCGACATCGGCACCTCCAATCGGTCCGGGACGAGGTTTGGACCCCGTCAGATCCGTACTGAATCTGTTCTGCTCAGAAATTGCAACAGCATTGGTGAGGAGACTCCCTTGGGCATTTGACTACAAGTATATGTCTGTAAGAAAAGAATTTATGTGGTAGATTTGGTTTTGTCTAGTAACACTTGCAAGATATTAGAGGCAGATGTCAGTGCAGTAAGTTGATCATATGTTTTGACCTGTGAACATATGAATTAACTTGAGATTCATGCCTAAATTTGTCTTTCTGTTTATTCTGAGAGTTGTATCCTACAAACATAGTACGTGCTTTCATCAACTAAGGGTAACCAAAGATACGGTGAAATATATACAGTGTAAGCTCATATAATGCATTAAAGTCAGCATTTTGCAGACTTGTGCATAAGTCAACAGTAGAATAATTGTACAGAGTTTCTGCTTTCCCATGTATGTTTACATATGTTAGGTTTACTTTAATATCATAACCAATTTTCCTGTTGAGTCAACATAATAAAAGAGTGGTAAAAGCTTTGATTCTTGTTGAATTACATTCTTCAATAGGTGCCTCTCCATTTGAGTCCCTCCAAGTTGCAGACATTGGAGATGTGATCCTCAACCTTTATGACCTTAAAAAGTCTTGCGAGATGATTCACCAGCAGTACCGGGACATCATTGCCAATGGGTGCAAGCCTTTAACCCTAGGGGGAGACCACACCCTTACCTACCCCATTCTCAAGGCAGTGAAGGTACAAATGAACACTCTGTATTTTTGATAACGACAGTAAATTATGATGATAATTAGTACGATAATGATGGTGATTATGATTATAGAGCAGCAACAAAAATATGAAAGGACAGTGAAATGACAATGGATGATTATTTTTCAGGGTGGCTGGATGTTAGAAATGAAATACAGTTAAACTCGCATAAGTCGATCTTCTCGGGACTGAGCAAAACACATCGACTTAGGCGAGTTTCGACTTGTGCGTAAGTCGAAAAAAATCGACTTACAGTTACACCACGCGTACACAATCATAATGTACATGTATGTTGTCTACTCTGGAGCCGAGAGCTGGAGCGGTGTGCCCGATATTTGCCCTTCAGCAAGACACTTTATCCGCATTGAATATTACCGTTATTCATTTCCAAAATTAAGAGCAAACATCTGACATTTATTCTACCATCTTATGGAGCCGATTGTTACCGCTGTTCATTTCCAAAACTGAAGGCAAACATCCGGCCCTTTTTTGTGGTGTTTTTTTTTTTTTTTTTTTTTGGTGGCCCGGCGTGCATTTTTGGTGACCCCGGTCGCATATTAACCATTCGCGAAATCGTGATTCGATTCGCGAAAAGACTCCGCTAAATCGCTACACTCGGCAGGGGCTACGTCGTCTTTTCACCAGGTCTGGGTAACGGAAACCAAAATCTCGCGTGAGTTCTTGCGTTACCTATCGTTAATGTCAACGAAACTTCGTTAATTTGCGCTTGGGATCGTTACTCATCATTACTACAAATGTTGATTTTCCCGATCGTTAGTTTGCGTTAATAACGATTCAGGCGAAACCGCTTACGTTAATGAAAGGTTAATGTTTATTAACGCAAAGTTTCTTTTGGTATATACTGTATGTAAACAAAAACTGGTGTCTCGTGATTTTGACAGTGATTTATTACACAATAAAATCTTATTCGACTTAGGCACAGTGAATTCAATGGTTTTTCCGTGAAAGTGTTCTTGGAATTTCATCGACTTAGGCGAGTATTCGACTTAAAAAATTCGACTTGTGAGTGAATTAATATACGTAAGTCAATGGGGAAAAATCGGGACTTTTTAAAATCTTCGACTTGCGCGATTATTCGACATATGCGATGTCGACTTAAGCGAGTTTAACTGTATCACATTTCTGTATACTGGTGCAGGTATTCAAGGCTTGTCCACATAATGGCTTTCACATTCAATTTCCATCATAAATGCTCTGCTATCTTTGCATTTTTGTTGTAATATCAATTAAACCATGACATTTACAGTGGGGTTTTATGGTTGACATCCAAATGTATTGACAGAGGGTAGCAAAGTTTTACAATGATTCTTCCTTTTTCTGTATCATACATATTTCAGAAGGTTATCCCATCCGACAAAATTTTGACTCGTTGCAGGAAAAATATGGTCCAGTTGGTCTGGTTCATGTAGACGCCCACGCAGATGTCAGTGAATCAATGCTTGGGGAGCCAATAGCTCATGGGACCCCATTTCGCCGGGCGGTGGAAGATGGATGTCTGGACTGTAAGAGGGTGGTGCAGATTGGACTTAGGGGCTCACAGTATAGCCCCTCCCTGGGAAGCGAAGATTTTCAGAAGGAAATGGTAAATGACAGACAACAGAGGGAGCCCTCCTCATTGTCATACAAGCCAGTAGCTTTATTTCTACTTTCTTATGCCTGTCCTCCTCGTAGAAATGTGATGCTGACGTTTGATAAAAGTTTGTGATTTCAAAGCACAAGATTAAAGGTATGGTACAGTTTTGGGTGAGCTGAGGTTTGAGCTTTTAACTTTTTGCGAGATACCAAGAAACCACATATGAAATGTTACAGAGCTATTATTCTGAGAGGAACTCAAAGTTTGTTTGATGAAAATTGGATTTGAATTGGCTGATATATCCAAAAACAAAGTGAAATAAAGCGATCCTAATAAACCTTTCATTAGAATCCCTTTGTTTTGGATATCTCAGTCACTCACAACTAATTTTCATCAAATAAACTTTGAATCCCTCCTAGAATAACATGCTAATTTTACATTTCATAAGAGGTTTTTCATTATCTCACACACACACACACACACACACACACAAAAGTTGGAAACCTGAACCTTTATCTACACCAAAACTATACCATCCCCTCAGAGAAACATGAGTGAAATCACCAAAAAATTATATATATATATTTATATATATCAATCAGTTTATGTCACTGTAAATGCAAGTGAGTCATCCTAAGTGGTGTTTTCTGAGGACTAAACAGTCAGGAGTAACATCGCAGAGATATTTCTTGCACAGAATTTTCTTTTTTTTTTTTTGTTCACAGGTGGTGCAAAATAATGACTAGTGAATTTGATGAGCAAAACATTAATTTTTCTCTGCCCCCAATGAGATCTCTTTATGAAAAATAAAATTTGTAACATTTCATTCACAAATATAAATACAAATTGTATATATATATATATATATATATATATATATATATATATATATATATAAAGAAACAAAGAATCCAGAAATAGTACATAATGCATTTTCCTTGTAATCTCATTGATCATTGGATATACATGTATACAACTGTATATTAAATTTTGGATCATCACTATGATGTCCACAGTAGAAGAGCAAATATATTTGAAATCTGCCATTCAAAATGTAAGAAGTATTCTATGCATCTGTCAGTTTTGTTAGGATACCATACAAATTTGTAGAGCACATATCACATCATGTCGATTCCAATATCTGACATTGATGAGTTTGTTTTGTTATGTTGTTGTTGTTGTTGTTTTTAATGTCTCATCAAGAAACAAGCAATACATAATACCGGTCCTCCTACTGACACAATGTTGGCATTAGCATAAGGACAGAGGAGGTAGAACAAACAAACAAACAAAAACTATCATTCAAAGTGCTCTGTCCCTTCCTTAATTCAGAAGAGAATCTGCTCATTTTAGACATGGTTTTCATGCAGGGATTCAGAGTAGTCCCAGTTGAAGAGTGCTGGTACAAGTCTATGGCACCTTTGATGGAGGAAGTCAGGGGCATGATGGGAAGTGGACCGGTCTACCTTTCCTTTGACATTGATGCCATTGATCCAGGTCTAGCTCCAGGGACAGGTAACAGTAACACTTTCTTTATCAATGACAAGCTGTAAATGATGCATATAATTTATATGACCAAACATGATGGAAGCAGCAGTGTAAGTCAGTTGATAGTGTATGAATAGATGGTGTACAACATAGGGATGCTAAAGCATATAGAGGACATTACAAAATGCTAGGAGGCGACTCTTTACAAACTCAAGCCAACATATTTTTTTTTTCCTACTCCTTACATGAGATGAATTCTCTGAACATTGTGGCATGAATTGTGTCCTCTCCATTATACACATTGAATTTATAGATAAATCAGTGCACAGTGAATAATTTATGAAATCATATTCAATGACAATTATGTTTTAAGTGTTTAAAAATGCTAACATAGCAGTGAATTTTTGTGAAGATTGTATGCATTCTTCAAAATCAAATTTCCATGGAAACACTTTACAGGAACCCCTGAGATTGGTGGGCTCACATCTGTCCAAGCTCTTGAGATTGTTCGCGGCTGCAGGGGGCTTAACTTGGTTGGGTGTGACCTGGTAGAGGTGAGTAGTTGTCACGGTAACATATACAAGTCCCATGTCAAGCTCATCCCTCCACTATCTTTCAAAAAAGCTGACTACTACTGGATACATCAAGATCCAGGCTGAGAGATGGAGGGGGAGTGGTATAAAATCAGTCTCCATCCCCTTAACAGCCACTAGACACCCCCAATTTATCATGTCATTGACATCTTATGAGGTATAGTTGGCAGGGGAAATGATAGGGTTCATAATGCTGAGGTAGCTGCAGGACCAGTATTAAAATACCAGGGCCTTGTTTTATAAAGCTGTTAATAAAGTTATGAACAACTCACGAGCAAATGGTGATCAGTTCTGATGTGCTATATAGGGTGCCTACTTATCAGAATTTTCATAATTTAGCACAAGAACTGATTACCAGTCGCTCGTAAGTCGTTCGTAACTTTACAAACAGCTTTATGAAACACCCCCTGTACTTTTAGCCCAGAGTTAGTCCTAACCTAGTGCAGATTTTACTGTTAAACAACAGCAAAAGAAGCTATCCCATTAGTCGTGTGTCACAGTGTAGAAAGAGGTATATGCAAAAACTTCATTCATATTTACCTTATTAGCAGCACTGTAACATAATTGGCTAAAGTGGTGTATTAAAGGGAAAAGACTGCTGCATATATTCAATGAACTTGATAAAGATAGGGAAAAAAAAGTCTGCCACCTAAGAATCTGTGGAATACTGCTGTCATAGCTGTGTATGTCTTCGTCATTCTCCCCTGCCCTTTGTTCACAGAATATATTTTCTTTTGCATGATATTGTTACCATAACAGGTGTCCCCGCCTTATGACACTACCGGTATCACAGCATACACAGGGGCTCACCTACTCTTTGAAATGCTGTGTGTGCTTCCAGGAGTTAAGTACTACTAGAAGATGTCATCTTGCGAGACAAGAGCAGGACTGTTTGCAGAGGCTTTTGACATCCAACAAGTGGGAAGAAAGCATACAGACATTTAAAATACACTGTACACTTCCAAAATTCTTATTAATCACAAAACTAGAAAGGAAACTTACATCTTGCGACTATTCACCGATTGACAATCAGTTTCTTCTGGCATTCTTCCAATGGAGGAATGGTCCTTAAAGGAAGCCTTTCCAACTTTGTGATTCATAAGAATTTTGGAGATTACACTTGGATGAATAATAATCTATATCACATTTTATTTAAAAAAAAAACCCTTACAGACATTTAAAATACATCATACAGATACCAGACAGACACTTAACATACACTCTACAGACACAATATTAAACATACAGACAATGCATAAAGAGTTCTCACAGATACACTCCAAACATCTTACCAGTGTTCTGCAGATATCCAATACAAGGTGTAACTTTTGTTGAAAACTGTAATACTTTTACTTCCATGAATTGAAGCCAACAGCCTGCTCATGGCTTAAAACTTGCGAGTTGCCCCTGGCATTAAAGGGATGGTACAGTATTGATGGAGATGAGAATTGGGCTTTTAACTTTTTGCGAGATACCAAGAAAACACTTAGGGAATAGGACAGAGCATACCACTTTAAGAGGAATTCAAAGTTTATTTGATGAAAATCGGGTTTGGAATGACTGAAACATCCGAAAACAAAGTAAAACAAAGCGATCGTAATAAAGTATGGGTCCCACACTTATTAGCATCGCTCTGTTTTGGATACCTCAGCCATTTCAAAACCAATTTTCATCAAATAAACGTTGAATTCCTCATGGAATTACATGCTCTTTCATATTTCATAAAAGGTTTCTCATTATCTCACCAAGAAAAGTTAGAAACCTGAAATTAGGTCTCAACCAAAACTATACGATCCCTTTAAATACATTGTGCAGACAGGAGCTTTCGCATGCATTTTACTTTCATGAATCTTGGCTCCTCGCGACACTCACGAAAGTGTCATGCATGCGAAAATTTCTGGTTTTACAGTACTTGTGGAAAAAGTGATGTAGGTGTGGAGAAAAAAAAATGGTAGCCAGAATAGTGCAAAAAAATGTTATGGGTTTGAAAGCAAAGCTATGTATGTCATACATGTACCATGTTGCCCATGTTTACCATATCAATGGAATCTTTATCATTGTTATGCCAATGAGAGTAGCTACCTAGGAATGACGGGGTTCTTGGACTGTGGCCAACTCATGTGACAATGTAAATACATGTTGAACCAGAATCATTCATTGCTTTTATACATATGTATTAATCTGAAATACATTGTAGGCTATGTATAGCAATAATCTTAACCCGTTGAGAACGAGTCCCGAGTATACTCGGGCAAGCCTCTATTGGAAATGCGTGTTGTAGCAAAATCAAAACGTCCTCAACGGGTTAACCAACCTTGGCTATCCATGGCTATTCTTGTACATCACAGTTCAGTCATGTGCTGCTAGAAGACTAAAAAACTCAACATGTAAATCATCAGGCGACTGTAAGTTTGTGAATTATTTCTAGCACAGCCACAAATATGCACACTGTGCACATTGTCAATGTCTTCCATTTTATATGAATGCAATCAACTGGGTAGGGCTTACCAGGTGCAAGTACGCAATCTTTGGAAAATGGTAATTCTTAGCGAATGTGCCTAGAGAGTTATGAGAATTTTGATAATTTTATTTACATATGGAATTATTGCTGCAGGTCGGTCGGTAATCCTAACATTAAAACTTTGTTACGATGTTTTAGGTCCATCTTTTTTATTGTCTACCATATGGACATACACGTATGTTTTTTGTTTTGTTTTTTGTGGCAGGATCCATCTGTCCATCGATTCATGCAATTGCATATAAATTGTACAGTGTAGTTCAATTACAATATGAATTTATTTGATATCATTTATTCCAGGTGTATGAAGTAATGGCTAATTAGCTCCCAAGATTCCTTCATCGTTGCTGCAGCTACAATATTGTAATCTACTGTTATTCACATGCAAACTCCTTTGTGAGGAACAAGGTCTACAATGTACATACATGTATGTGATATATACGAGATTTCTTTGTCATTTCTATGTTTTATAGCAATTTTGTGCAATTTCACCTAACAAAACTGCCCCTGTTGTGAGTGTCTTGAAATGATAAAATTTGAATGTTGATGAAAAAGAGAAGTGACTATACACTTATCTTCCTATACAAAGTGCACAAACTCCTTGGAACCTGTGAGGTCATTTGTTTTTTATGATGTTTGTGGAGTCTGAAATGCATGTAATCCAAATAGTGTTCAAAGGAACTTTGAAATTTGGTGCAAAATTAGTTACTGTTTATGAGAGTTTGTTATGTCATTACAGTGGAATCCTGTTATCACAAGAGTCCTCGGGACTGGCAGTTTTCTTTTGATGTATCGAAATTTTGTTATAACTGAACAAATAAACAATAGAAATAAATAGAAAGGATAATATTGTGGCCTGAATTTTTACTTCATTGTAACTGCAATTTTGTTTTAACTGTGTTCATTATAATGGGAATGCACTGTATATTTGTAAGGAAATTTCTCTGTACACTGTACATGTACATGCGTAACGATGATATAGTGTAATATTGTCATTGACTAGATTACACGACGTTTCTTGATTTGGAAGAAATAAATGGCACTTTTTCTATGTACAATTGTGCTGTAGTTCATGCTCTAATATCTTCTCATGAAGGAGAGCAACCTTTACACACACTGACAAATAAACCAGAAACACGATTTATTTCAGCAAAAGTGAAATTTAATGCACTCATCAATTGCAAGAGTTACCAGTTAAAAACAAAAATAGCTTTAAAAAAGACAATCCTGAACACTTTCATGTGAATTGATGGTATAAAGATAATATTTTGGAATTACAGCTACTGTACATGTACTTCTGCTCTACACCTCTGTAAGAATGTGTAAATGGTCCATGGGAAAAAATTCCTATGGTGAGTTTCATACTGCCAGGGCCCTGTTGCATAAAGCCTTAACCAGAGTTTTTTTCATGGTTAAATCCAGAAACTCTGGTTAAGAATTTTTAACCAGAGTTTTTCTATTGCATAAAGCTTAACCATAGTTTTTTTTTCTCGGGTTAATGTTCAAGAAACTCAGGTTATTTAACCTTAGCTCTCTGACCAAAGGTTAAATCTAAATTTCTCTGGTTAGCCCCACCTAGACTCAGAGCTACCAAGGCTACCATTCTGGAAACAATTCAGTTTGGAATTGGACTAGAACTACTGCGCACTGTTTGTTCATTCATTTCTGGGAAGATTTCGGTGCAGGAGTCAGAAACGCAGTAGAACAGTTAGTAGACTCTCCTATAGATCTAGGCCTAACAGTTAGATCTAGTTCTCTTATTATAAATTAGTTCTATCTACAGTATCACCTTTAGGCTTTATCAATGTACTAATCGATCTGACGTTAGATCCAGCTAGGTTCTTACTTCCTAGTTAGAATCTACTCATTAGACACTTAGACGTAGCCTATACTAGAACTAGATATAACGTTAGACTCTGGAACAATCTAGTTCTAAATTCTAGAAGGCCTGACTTTAGAGCCCTAGATACGTGAATGAAGGTAGCACCAAAGAGGTAGATTCAATAGTATTAGAGGAAGATCTACTGCAAGTAGCTGTAACATAGACTCAGGCATAGACTAGATGTAACCGTTAGTACAAACTCACTGCGACCAGCGCGAACGAAGCTAACGTTGCAAATCTGTGTGAAGGAGCCCCCCGAGGTTAACGGTTAGATGTAGCCGTATTAAACAGTTGAGTTAGATCTACATAGGTCCTACAGGTATGGTAGCCCTACTACATATCGACCACCCTTTTTGTACTTCCTGTGCCTGTAGATGTGTAGGGCGTTTGCACTTTCGTATCCATGTCGATATCTCAGCTTCCATAAGGCCGTATTGCACCAGAATCACAGATGAATCCCTATAACTCATAACTTAATATTTCCGAAAACTTATTAGAACCAGATTGGCTATCGGGAAGCTTGTAGCACTAGCAGGCTCGCTAGCGGACATACCGCTACTCGTTATACTACATGTTTGTGTGGCAGCGACAGCATACAGCGCGATACTGTCATGTACAGTACATTGTACATGGTACATTTAGACAGCGCGTAGCGGTGATCGCTAGCTGCGCGCGGAGCATAAAACTGAGAAAATCACTAGCACTTCTGCATTTTATCCTTGTCCAAGTTTATTTGAATAAAAGAAAGCCGATAGACCGTAACCTTAGTTTTTTTAACCAGAGAAATTGACTAACCATGAAACTCAGGTAGGCACCCGCCTCTAACCCGAGTTTTTCTCAGGTTATTTATGCAACAGGGCCCAGGTGTCCAATAAATGTCAGTTGACAATAAATCTAACATGACTCTCTAAGTGTAAAGTGACTTCACCTTCTATCAAATACTGAGGTAGAAAAGTTGATATGTTCATGTACCAAGAGCATAAGATTACCAAGAGTTGCTTTTAGGCAACCAATATTTTCACTTCACTTGCCTCCAAAAGGGCAAGTATGAACAGGGAAAGTGGCTGGGCCCTGCTTGTAAATCCTTTCCTGTGCTTTGACAGCCTGTATTGTTTTCAATTGCATTAGAAGTAGAGCTAGAATGAATGGTCTTTCATACAGGGCCCCATTTCATAAAAGATGTTAGGATTGCAACTCTTGCTGGAATGGCAACTTCCAGTAGCAACAGCCAATCAGGAAGCTGGATTCTTGTCGTTACCATGACAATTGTCATCCCAGCAAGAGTTGCTATCACATCAACTTTTTATGAACGGGGCCCTGATGTGACATTATAACTATGAAGTAGTTTAATATCAGTATGTATTCACAATGCTGAACTTGATGGTATCCCACAATTTCTCAGTGACGTTCATTATCTCATTCAAAACAGCTTTGAAACATCTCAAAACTTCTAGTGTAATCCTGCTTCTTCACTGCCTTGTCATAATTTGCATGCTAAAACACATAATACACTGTACAATATGAACTAGAGAAGCACTCTGAGAGCGCAGACCTCCACCAAGCAGCTCATTTCAACCACTGATCTTGTTCTTCTGTAGAGATCAGGGATTTCTACCCATAGTATCCTGAAAATCGCCCGATCTCCCAAAATAGAAGGCTTTTGTTATGTCATCAATGCCAGCTGCGCGGCACACCTCACCTTGGACCAGAAACTAGAGCAAACACTCTAGTCTGCATATGAAAACTTCAAGAATATGCTGCTTGAACTCCATACTTGCCAACTGGTAAGATTTTATCAGATTCAGTAAGATTTTTTACGTTAAAAATAGCAAAATCAGATTTTCTGTCAGAGAAATCAGATTTTAAAAAAATATTTAGATATACCTTTCATGTGTATTTTCTGAAGATTTGACCAAAAGTAAGATTTTTAACTTCAGTTTGCATATATAGGAAGAGGAAGGAGAGCTACGGCATCTACATCTACAAGGTTCTGAAGCAATCCACAAGTAAGATATTTCATCTTGAAATGTTGGCAGGTATGGAACTCCCAAGTTCATTGACCCTACCGGCCAAAATATCGAAAATCCTTCATAAAATCCATAAAAATTCCCGGATCACTTCCAAAATTTAATCACCTGTTCCGTGTCATTCTCAGCCTTTCCTGAAAGTTTCATCCAAATCCGTTCACAACTTTTTGAGTAGAGTTATTTTGCACATGGACAAACAAACCAACAAACAAACAAACAAACCGCCTTTGGCGGAAGTAATACGGAAAATAATATACAGGCACACACACACACACACACACACACACCCACACAATTAATACATTGTATTTCTGAATTTCTGAGGATTCCATTTACTTTTGTAGACATAAATTTAGCGAGACTACATGATGTAACATTTGTTCTATTGTATAACATAAAAATTCTTTATTTTTGTCAAGACTGTGTCCGTGCACAGTTATAAATCACTCAAGAATGTTCCGTTTGCACTCTTGTAAACTTGTGAACCCTTTCATTGTAGTTTGACACAAGAATTTTTCTCCAGATGTACATTCCTCTTTCATGTCTCACCTTCACAAACTATCTCTACGTAAATGCATAGACGTTCGAAGGGGCTTGTCAGCATGACTCTGTAAAACAACCAATCTAATTTTTTTTTTACCTTAACTGTTAGAACACCTCGTTCATATGCTATTATTGGAGTAATTATATTTCTGTTATTACCATAGAAGCGCCTTGTCTTCTTTTATAATCATTGTTATTTCATATTACGCATACGAATTTACCTCACCAACGTTAGGAGGAGGATTCCATTTACTTTTGTAGACATAAATTTAGCGAGACTATATGATGTAATATTTGTTCTATTGTATAACGTAAAAATGTATCAGTATCATTATTGTTATTATCAACGCACATGCACTGCACACCCCCACACATGCACACACTCACATTTACATTCACGCACAGACATTGCAACGTACTACACAAAATACATGGCCCCAGAACAACCATTCTCAACTTTGCACTCAAATCCTCATGACTCATAACAACGATCATCCTGACCAGGGTATCATAAGTAATCACAGTAAATACTACACTATTTCGGATTTCAATAATATGTTCCAATCTTCACTTGATTCCACTGCAAGTCATGTTAATAATTCCTGTAGCAATTCCACAAATAGGAATGATGACACTAATTATAACCCCATTAAAGATTTTAGCTTATTCCACTGGAATGCTAGAAGCTTAAACAAAAATTTTGATTCATTTGAATTACTCCTTCTTTCTTTACAAAATTTTCCCTTTTCCGCAATCGGTATAACTGAAACTTGGCTAGGGCACATGTCTCCAAATTTGTTTAGCCTTGATAGATATAAAATATTTCGCTCTGATCGTAAGAGAGGTAGAGGGGGAGGGGTAGCCCTATATATATATAACGAATTGCGAGTAAAAATAAGAACTGATATTGATATTGAAGGTTGTGAAAGTCTGTTTGTGGAAATCATTAATGATAAAATGAAAAATAAGATAATTGGTGTTATATACAGGCCACCAAATCATAAAACCGAAATGTTTTTAGAAAATTTTGATGAATGCCTCAACACGATTACACAAGAAAATAAGGAAATTTATATTATGGGCGACTATAATATTGACATGACGAAAATAGATACTTTAGCGGTAAAATTAAAAACTATTCTTTTTTCATATGCTTTCCATTCCCATATTGATAACCCAACAAGAATATCCCAAACATCTAAAACCTTGTTGGATAATATTTTTTCTAATAACTTTTCTGTAAATAAATTCATTAATGGTATCTTATATTATGATATATCTGATCATTTACCGATATTCATTATTCTTCGTTATTCTGAAAACGTCAAAAGTATTTCAAAACCCAGGCCGATAATGTACAGAAAAGAATCAGACGAGAATATCGAATTACTTAATCTTGATTTAGTGAAGGAAGAATGGCAAGAAGTGTATCTTCAAAATAACGCCGATAAAGCTTATGATATTTTCTTAGATAAACTTTTATATTATTATCGAAAAAACATTCCTTTAGTTAAGAAAAAAACACGCAGAAAGAACAAACATCCCTGGATTACAAAGGGAATCATCAATTCAATAAAAACCCGTAATAAATTGTATAAACTGGCGATTACTACCCACAATACAAAACATTTTACAGATTACAAAAAGTATAGAAATATACTCAGTAATTTGATTCGTATTTCTCGTAAAATGTATTATTCCGATAAGTTTGATAATCAAAAGGATAACGTAAATGGTTTATGGGAAACTATATATGAAATAACAGGTAAAAATAATAAGGAAACATCGTCCGTTTTTTATAATGACAACAAAGAACTCATAAACCCTGATGAAATATCTGATGCTTTTAACTCATACTTCGTAAATATTGGCCCCCAATTAGCTTCAAAAATAAAAAACAAACATGTTCATTCAAACTTTACTGAATTTCTTCCACCAAACTGCGACAAATCCCTTTTCTTTACCCCAACAGATGAGGAAGAAATACTGGAGATTGTTAACAGATTAAAGCCAAGTAGATCTAGTGGCCATGATGAAATAAGTGTTTATATACTGAAGAAAATCATCAAACAAATAACCACACCTTTATCTTACATTTTCAATCTTTCACTGTCTTCTGGAATATGCCCGAACTCATTAAAAATTGCGAAAGTAGTTCCAATTTTCAAAAGAAAAGACGACCCTTCTCTTTTAACAAATTATAGACCAATATCGTTATTACCTAGTATTTCTAAAATTCTGGAAAAAATTATTCATAAACGCCTGTACATTTTTCTTCATGTAAATGACCTACTTATACCTAATCAGTTTGGATTTAGAAAGGGCCATTCCACCGATTTAGCTATAATTCAATTGTTAGATAAGATTACTGAATCTTTTGCAAATAAAAAACATTTTATAGGAATTTTCATGGATTTATCAAAGGCTTTTGATACCATAGATCATGATATATTAATTTACAAATTAAAAAGATATGGTATTCGTGGTTTAGCACTTTCTTGGATTATTGATTATTTATCCAACAGAAAGCAATATGTACTATTTAAGTCATCTAAATCTCCGAATTCTAATATTGTATGTGGTGTTCCCCAGGGATCAATTCTTGGCCCCCTACTGTTCCTTGTATATATTAATGATATAATAAATACATCAAAAACTCTTAAATTTATACTTTTTGCGGATGATACTAATATTTTTTACTCCCATGAGAACCTCGAAACACTGTTTAATACTCTGAACACGGAAATAGACAAAGTCTCCCGATGGTTTATATGTAATAAATTATCCCTTAATGTCTCTAAAACAAATTTTATACGTTTCAAACCTACTGCTTCACAGAACATTAACAGCAGTTATAATATCAATATTGATGGATTATCTTTAACTGAAGTAAGATCTACTAAATTTTTAGGAATCACAATTGACTCGAGTTTAACTTGGAACGATCACATTCATAATATCCACACGTCCGTCTCAAGAACTGTAGGAATTTTATATCGACTGAAAAACTTCATTTCTCAAAATTCCCTGACTATTCTATACAATGCATTAATCTTACCACATATCACATACTGCAATATCGTTTGGGGAAACTGTGGCTCAACTAAAATTAATCCAATTCTTACTCTCCAAAAACGTGCTGTACGTTTGATTACCAATTCCCGTTACTTATCCCCATCCAATCCCCTATTTCATCAACTAAAAACATTGAAAATTGAGGATCTTCACACCTTTCAAACTGCTGTTTTTATGTATAAATATACATTTAATTGTCTTCCAAAAATTTTTGATGGCTTCTTTACTCCAAATTTCACCGTTCATTCATATCCAACACGTCAGTCGTCCGATTACCATCTCGAAAACCCCAGAATCATTTTAGCTCAAAAATCTTTAAAGCACAATGGACCAGATATTTGGAATTCTTTACCCCCTAATTTAAAACAACGTACGTCGTTGAACATTTTTAAACGAGAACTAAAAAACACCCTCATAATCCAGTATACTTCTGACACATAAAAATATTCATACCACCTGGTCAACAAACACCCTAAACAATGAGTTCACGGCCATAACTGAAGTAATATTCACCTCATCACACTGATACACAAAATAACACTCAACGTACAAACCAAGATTCATCCCAACACAATGCACACCGCACTGCACCGCACGCCCTTCGCACAATTTACTTCCCACTCAGTGAGTGGCAAGATTTTCTTTATGTATCTCTTCGTTGTGCCCTTTGCACAATTACCCCCCCACTCAGTGAGTGGCAAGATTTTCTTTATGTATCTCTTTACCTGGGGCCATCTTCCTCGTCAAGCTTAGCTTATGATGATGGTCCCCTGCATTTCATTTTTATCATTTCCTATTGCTTCCTTTCATATATGATATTCGTTCTTGAAAAAAAAAAAAAATGTATGTAAGATCCAAACGTTACGAATATTAGCTGTGTAAATGACTATGTAAGTATTTTGTTGATTTGTGGATTTGTATTGATTTTGAAATGCAGAAATAAAAACTGAACTGAACTGAACTGAACTGAATTTGCCAGAGCATAAATGGCACCCACAGGTTTTCACACACCTTTGCAACAATCCCTACTGTGTCAGATTGCATGATAAGTGTACATTGTATACTAGTACATGTACTTTATACACTGTATTGGTACCCACATGCTTTCATTACCTACAGTATACAGTCATCTCCATGAAGAACACTACATATCATATGAAAAGTCTTATACCGTAATCATGAAATGTCACACAGCATGGGGATATCACACTTCATTGGAATTTTGGTGTTCCAACCAAAAAAAAAAAAAGAAAAAAAAAGTTGTCAATATGCTGGTGAATACATTATTTCAGATACAGTGAACCACAAAATAATTTATTTCATTATTTCATTGCAATCTACATAAAGGCATCTATGTCAAATAGGTAATGGCTTTCTTGAATGTACTTATACATGTAGTATTCTAGGAGCAATCAGCGGCATAATATTCATATAACAATTTTATTATTGCATGATTGATCTGCACATAAATTTCAAAGTGCAGTGTACTGGCGATTCCCATAATAAGAAAATTCACGGGACTGGCAGTTTTCTTTCGTTATATCAAACTCTGGTTAAAGCAGAAAGACACATTGATAATTTTCAGTGAGTATTATGTTATAATTGTGCTCGTTATAACAAGAGTACACTATGACACAAAGTATTTTAGCATTGCCTTCAATACATGTTGGAAAAAACTCCCAAGAAGTAACGCTTCATTCTTGCTTTATAACATCTATTAAGACACTGCCTTGTCATAATTTGCATGCTAAAACACATAATACACTGTACAATATGAACTAGAGAAGCACTCTGAGAGCGCAGACCTCCACCAAGCAGCTCATTTCAACCACTGATCTTGTTCTTCTGTAGAGATCAGGGATTTCTACCCATAGTATCCTGAAAATCGCCCGATCTCCCAAAATAGAAGGCTTTTGTTATGTCATCAATGCCAGCTGCGCGGCACACCTCACCTTGGACCAGAAACTAGAGCAAACACTCTAGTCTGCATATGAAAACTTCAAGAATATGCTGCTTGAACTCCATACTTGCCAACTGGTAAGATTTTATCAGATTCAGTAAGATTTTTTACGTTAAAAATAGCAAAATCAGATTTTCTGTCAGAGAAATCAGATTTTAAAAAAATATTTAGATATACCTTTCATGTGTATTTTCTGAAGATTTGACCAAAAGTAAGATTTTTAACTTCAGTTTGCATATATAGGAAGAGGAAGGAGAGCTACGGCATCTACATCTACAAGGTTCTGAAGCAATCCACAAGTAAGATATTTCATCTTGAAATGTTGGCAGGTATGGAACTCCCAAGTTCATTGACCCTACCGGCCAAAATATCGAAAATCCTTCATAAAATCCATAAAAATTCCCGGATCACTTCCAAAATTTAATCACCTGTTCCGTGTCATTCTCAGCCTTTCCTGAAAGTTTCATCCAAATCCGTTCACAACTTTTTGAGTAGAGTTATTTTGCACATGGACAAACAAACCAACAAACAAACAAACAAACCGCCTTTGGCGGAAGTAATAAGGAAAATAATATACAGGCACACACACACACACACACACACACACCCACACAATTAATACATTGTATTTCTGAATTTGCCAGAGCATAAATGGCACCCACAGGTTTTCACACACCTTTGCAACAATCCCTACTGTGTCAGATTGCATGATAAGTGTACATTGTATACTAGTACATGTACTTTATACACTGTATTGGTACCCACATGCTTTCATTACCTACAGTATACAGTCATCTCCATGAAGAACACTACATATCATATGAAAAGTCTTATACCGTAATCATGAAATGTCACACAGCATGGGGATATCACACTTCATTGGAATTTTGGTGTTCCAACCAAAAAAAAAAAAAAGAAAAAAAAAGTTGTCAATATGCTGGTGAATACATTATTTCAGATACAGTGAACCACAAAATAATTTATTTCATTATTTCATTGCAATCTACATAAAGGCATCTATGTCAAATAGGTAATGGCTTTCTTGAATGTACTTATACATGTAGTATTCTAGGAGCAATCAGCGGCATAATATTCATATAACAATTTTATTATTGCATGATTGATCTGCACATAAATTTCAAAGTGCAGTGTACTGGCGATTCCCATAATAAGAAAATTCACGGGACTGGCAGTTTTCTTTCGTTATATCAAACTCTGGTTAAAGCAGAAAGACACATTGATAATTTTCAGTGAGTATTATGTTATAATTGTGCTCGTTATAACAAGAGTACACTATGACACAAAGTATTTTAGCATTGCCTTGAATACATGTTGGAAAAAACTCCCAAGAAGTAACGCTTCATTCTTGCTTTATAACATCTATTAAGACACTAGCAGCAAAAACTGCCACACTAGTGACGAAGGCTTGATATGATGGACATCAGTAAAAGGGCAGACTCAAACTCTCTTATACCCCTCAATGTGTCTTTGTCAGCTTTAAAAAAAGGCAGTAATGTGAGGTAGGCTCTGGATTTTGCCTTTAGGAGGGAGGAATCCACAAATCTGACCTTTTTTCAGGACCAATGACAGGTGACAAGTATTTCTTATCTTGCCAATGATCGAGGAAAGGAAATTATGTCTACAATTTCATTACCAGGTGATTGTCTCCATGTCATAATACTTCACCCCAGGAAGAACACACAACATCTCAAAGAGTAGATTGGCTGCTATGAGGGCGGTGGTTCCTGTCGTATCATACGGCGGTGAGACCTATGAGTGGAATCACAAAACTAATCAGGAACAATTCTTTCTATTAAAAGCAAAGCATCTGTTCTGTCTGTAGGTATCCTTTTGAACAGAATTCTATGAACTCCTGCACATGTCACTCTCTTGATAAAATACACCACTTGATATTCTCTCATCACTACAAATGATTATAAATTATTACAAATATTTACATCATGATATTTGTTTCGGGATCATTTTCTACATGCCTAATCTGTGCTTCACATGATTTCATCACTATCTTATTTGATATCATGCATTCTTGTTTGTTTGCTTGTCTGTTGTTGTTTTTTAATGCAAATTTTGTAAACCAATTATGAAAGAGGAAATAAATGAAATGAAATGAAATGAGATGAAAAGTATACACAAAAATTATCATACTCTATACGCCGTTATTTTCACGAGGGTTTAATTTTCGCGAATTTCGCGAATTGCAGTTGGATCGCAAATTTAACAACACGCGAAATTGTCTCCATGCGCTTTGTTGATAGAGCATTAACGTAAGCGTCGGTGTCAATTCGCGAAAACAACACCACACGAAAATGTCTATGACCTCGTCATTCGCGAAAATATCTCTACGCGAAAATAACGGCGAATAGAGTATCTCACACATTAAAGATTTGCATTAAACATACCTCCACCAAGTCCGCTCCCACAAGGTTAAGTCCTCTGCAGCCTCGTACAATCTCAAAGGCTTGGATGGTTGTCAGTCCAGCCACTTCTGGTGTACCTAGGTGTAATAAAAACGATAATAAAAATCACATTAAAATACTGAATTACAAGCAACAGTATACAGGTAACTCCTGATACAACAAAGTCGTCTGGACCCGCAAGTTTTCATTCAATACAGTGCACTCCTGTTATAACAAGCGCAGTTATAATAAATGCTCGTCACAACAAAGTAAGAAATTCATTCAGTTAAGAATTTGTGTCGAAAGATTATCATTATACATTTACATACTTTTCTGTTCGGCTGTAATGAAATTTTGATATGACGAAAGATAACCACTGGTCCTGAGGACTTCATTATAACGGGAGTGCACTGTGTATCAAAACTTTGCTAGAGCTAAACAAATCTATGCATATATATATATATATATATATATATATTCATATTTATATTTATATAGTATATATATATATATATATATATATATATATATTTCATATTTATATTTATATAGTATATATATATATATATATATATATATATATATATATATATATTCATATTTATATTTATATAGTCCATAGATAAAAAAGAGATATTTTGGGACCTGAAGTTTGGTGAATTGAAGTGAATAACCATGTTTGTTATCATAGCACACTGTGCATAGCACACTATCACAGCATACTGTCTTTTGTTTTTCTCTTTACACCGAGTATGAAACTGTGTCATAGGTATAAATATAATGCATGCAAGTCTTCACAATTTCAATCCAAGTGACCACACTCTTGCTTTAAAATCTTGCCATTATTGAGGGCAGGGTAATCACATACCGGTTCCTGGAGCAGCCCCAGGGTCTATGGCATCAATGTCAAATGACAGGTAGACAGGCCCGTCTCCCATAATTCCTCTCACTTTCTCCATCAGTGGAGTCAAGGACTTATGCCAACATTGGTGGGCAGGAACCACACGGAATCCCTGTGAAAAAGGCATGTGATCTAATGTGTAAATACTTCCTCTTAGGATCTTTTTCATAAATTATAATAGACCTCTCAAAATACTCCCCACAGTCTCCAAGTCAAATATCAATTCAATAATTGTCTTGTACATGGCCACAATAGAAGTACAGTGGACTACCATTATAACAAAGTCCTTGGGACCAGCAATTTTCTTTTGTTATATCGAAATTTCGTTATAACCGAACAAATAAACAATTTAAAACTAGATATATTGCTACGGCGACTGATATGCCTCCGCCATAATGCATGGTTCTCCTAATAGGTCTATAGTACAATGTCTTGACAATGTGTGATGACAGTTTCACACAATTGGCAAAATATTAAAATGACAGGTTTGACACAAATGTGCTGAATGTTCACTTTCCTAGAACTAGGTTCAATTGGATGAATGATTAAAATGTCAGAGTGCAGGTATTTGGGGAACTGATGATTTTTACTTGACTTTTGACCCTTTTATAAGTTTATGCATTGAGTAATTTTCAAGGTATTGAGAAAAAGTATAATTTCAGTATCAAATGGGAAAATAGCATTATCTAAACCTGGCCTTTGACCTTTGACCTCACAGTTCCAAAGAGAATCACTGTTAGGTTGAACATGCATAAATGTGTAAGTTTCATGATGATACCTTGAGTTACTTTTGAGATATGGAGGAAAAAGTGCAATTCAGCACTTTCACTTGACCTTTGACCTTTTGGCAAGAAACTTCCCACAGAATATATATTGGGTAATACATGTATACATCAAGTAAAAAAAAAAAAAAAACCTTCAGGCATTGCATAAATATAAGGGAAGTAGTGATATTTTGAGGAGTTGACCTTGACCTTTGAACCATGACCCCCAACTTCCCTAGATAATCACTGCCCATTGGAACAAGCATATATACTAAGTTCCATGAAGATACCTTGAACCATTTGCGAGATATGGAGAAAAACATGAATTTTCAACCTTTTTTTCACAAAATAACCAGTGACCTTTGACCTTTGACCTCGTGACCCAAAAATCCAAACAAAGTATTATCCCCCCAGGATATACCCTCATACCAAGTTTGATGTAAAACAACCACACGGTTCTTGAGATATCGACAAAAACAAGACGGGACGGACGTATGTACGGACGGACGGACGACCCGAAAACATAATGCCTTCGGCCACTTCGTTGGCGGAGGCATAAAAACATAGAGCAGAAAATGTTGCGGTCTGAATCTTTACTTCATTATGACCGGAATTTTGTTCTAACCGTGTTCGTTATAACGGGAGTGCACTGTATCATCAACATATCATAAAAACCATATTCTAGACTACTATGAAAATGTTCAGCAGAATTGACAATTGCTCTTTTAAACTAATAATTATAAGATGAATAGCAAATGAGTAGGCCTATGGGGATGATAGACTGATTTCCAAGACAAGGACATGTTATTTTAATATGCCTGTTACGATATCACGATTGTTATCGATGTCACCAACCGATATCAGTGATCGTTATTCACTGCACATTAAACATGGCTGAACCTTGAGCTACTGTGTCCAATCGTGTCATGATTGTCGGCCTTGACATGACGTCTCTGAACATTCACAAGCATCACATCACATAACATGGTGGCAGCGCGTTGTGGACTTCGACAAAACGCCTGAGATCGCCATTGTCCCCTCCAGGGCCATGTATTTTCGCCATTAGAACTCGCCACAAGGACCGACGGTCTACCAATACCGTGCACCAGTGAATGCCAGGCTGTAGCTGTCCGAGTAACTGAGCTGCATGCTGAGTATTGAATACGCGCACGATAAGCGTATGGAACTACAGTACGCAGTAGCTGCGACCGGTCTTGGAATGGAGATCGAACGATCTGAGTCGGACGCTTAGCTGCCAGGGAGCATAATATATCGTATGGAATGGCAACCTGCAGGCAATGCGTTGCAGCATTTCCGTCATAACTTTGCCGTCTAGTTCATCGACAGCCAGCGTGATCACCTGTCAGGATCGGACCCGTGTGAGGCGGAGTGTATGCATCGCCGATTACAACGCCGAGCTTTTGGACAGCGGTCACGACGCAGTTCCTCAGCAGTGCCATGACAGCATTGCACCGCACGCAGTTCTACCGAATGGGATAGAGTCGCCGATCGCATCGCGTTGCATCGCATCGGAGCCAGCGCAACACGCAGTCTCACAGGCCAAGCCCAGGGCGAGTATCGCACGCGCAAGTCGGTAGCGTCGCAGGGTAGCAGGCCAGGGAGGTGACGTCGCACCGATGCATGCTGAGCAGCAGGTCTATCGACTGTGGGCTTACCGGTTCTCGATGACGACTCAGCTACCAGACGGAATCCATGGCAAATATGAGATGAATGAACACTAAAACACAAACATTCAAAGCAATGGTAGAATACAGAACATGCTAGATTCCAGTTTGTTGAGTGAATGAATGGTACAATAACATAGTCTGTGTGATGCCTAACGTTAGTATAGTAACGTTTGTATCAACATGTAACCATTAACGTGCATATGTTCCACAGTTATCCTATCTCGTGTATAAAGAGATGTGATCTTGATTCAAGGCATCGCAAAAGGAGGCAGAACCTGTGGTAACGTACACATTATCTCATTTTTTACGCTAGCCTATGAGTCTATGGAGTGAATTTGCTGAGTCAGTGGATGTGTTGTACCGGTTACCAAATGTGCCTGTTCTAGACGCGGAGCATTTTAGCCCTAGATCTATAGATAATTATCTATAGAATCTTGTCTAGACCCTATGCACTGGTAGACTAGTATAGTCTATACAGTCTGAGACTGAGTTCTGGTCTTCAAATCATATTTTGCCGTATCGTACTAGTACACATAGTGGCTGTACGATTCTACGTTGCAGTCCCAGCAGTATTATATACATAGCATGTATATGTAAAACAGTGTGGCTGTATACGGGTGTGCTTCAGGGGTGTATCATTTTACCTATCCCGAACCGACACTGAAGCGCTAGTTTGCACACGTACGAGCACACTGGGACATTGAGTAGGCCTATTATATGTGTAGTATGTGTTATTGCAATGATTTGTAATTCACTCGCCTATTATGCTGTCGCACGTTGCCGCTAACGATGCATTTCAGCCGGTTACTGCTGTAATTAACAGTATGTTCTATGTATTGGTGGTATAACTGAGTTATATTGCGGACTGAATTACACCCACCTCGTCGTTAAGCAGGCAGTAGACAAAGATAGAACAGAGTGTAGAGTTAATTCAGAGTGTCTTAACTTAGTCCATTCTTGTATACAGTGATTGTTGCTTTGATGAAAAAGTTCATCCTACATACGTGACGCCATTGTATTGATACAGTATAGTGTAGCATACTATATAGTACCAGGTTTCCCTTCCTTTTTTGTGTGTGCCATAGATTGAAAACCTATTTGTGGTGTTCGTATCAGTCATACGGTACAAGATGGCACGATACCCTGAAATGGTATGGAAGGGGTCAGACCTCCTGGCCGAATTCAAAGTCTTTAGGCAAAGAATGTCACTTGTGTTACAGGACCAAGAGGTCACAGACTCCAAGAAGCAGGCTGTAAAAATCAAAATTGCCCTTGGCGGCGAAGGTCTCCGTAGACTGAATACATCTGGCCTGAGTGATGATGACTTAGATAATCCTGCGAAAATATGGTCCACGATCGAGGCCCAGTTGAAGATCAATGTCAATTTCCGTATTCATCGCCTCGAGTTGATGCGTTATCGACAACGATCAGATGAAAATATTGATGAGTTCGTGACTCGCTGTCGCGACAAAGCTCGTGAATGCGACTTCTCACTGTCAGAACTCCAGGAACGGATCATGGAACTGGTCATCGCAACGACACCTTGTGAGCAACTGCAGAGGACCCTCCTTGAGCAACCAAAGGGATTTACGATTGACAAAATCCTACTCGAGGGAAGGAAGTACGAAGCACTGGCAGCTGGTCGTAAGTCTCTGCAGACTATGGACATAGACAGAAGTGTTGGTGCCATAACACACTACAAGAAAGGTCAGCACGCGTGTGGCAACTGTGGTACCAAGCACCCACCTCGCAGATGTCCTGCATATAAGGATACTTGTCACTCATGTGGCAAGGTAGGACACTGGGCAAAGATGTGTCGCCAAGCACAGAAACAGCGAGGAAGAAGCCCTAAGAGACAGACACATGGCAAACGCAGCTCATCCAAACAGTGGAGAAACAGACGTTCCAAGTCCAGGAACAATCGAAAAGATCCTGTTGATGAGATAACTGCACATGGAGGCAGCTTTGATGATACTCGCCATGAGGCAACTGCAGAAACACAAAGGTTTGATGTGATTGACGTTAGCAAACCACAACTCACATACAACACAACTAGGACAGAAGCCTTTGTAGAAGATGATATTGTTTGCCCTCAGAAAGCAGGCCAACATATCCTCAAACTAAAGGTGGATACTGGGGCAAGCGGTAACACCCTACCTCTGCGGATCGTCAAGAATATGTACAGCAACAGATGGAGATCCGTCCTTCAAGACACACAGACGAGACTCACTGCATACAACGGCAGCCAAATCAACTGTGTCGGCACGATCGACCTCATGTGCCGATACAAGAGCACCGATTGGAACACTCAGACGTTCTATGTGGTTGACGTACCAGGTCCTGCCATCCTAGGCTTGCCAGGCTGCCACGGCATGGCAATTGTGACGATACACGAATTGCAGTACCATACACCATCACGCATCATCAGGAATGTAGGCGACCTGAAGGCAGCATATCCTGCACAATTCGACAGGATCGGGAACTTCAGAGGAACAGCATCATTGCACCTGGAGCATGATGCACAGCCATCGATTGATCCACCGAGGAAGTGTAGCGTACACTTACGGGATAAGATCAAGGCAGAACTACAAACCATGGAACAAAATGGTGTTATCCGCAAGATTGAGCACCACACTGACTGGTGCAGTTCCATGACGACGACAGTGAAGAAAGATGGTTCAATTCGTTTGTGCCTTGACCCTAAACGACTCAACAACGCACTTAAACGTTGTCCACACAAAGTGCCAACACTGGAGGAAGTAAATCCGACGTTTGCAGGAGCAAGGTACTTCTCCAAACTTGACGCTAAGTCTGGGTACTGGTCCATCCACCTAGCAGCCAAGAGCCAGGAATTGACAACGTTCAGAACGCCCTTTGGGAGATACTGTTTCCAGAGGTTACCATTTGGACTATGTGTTAGTCAGGACATCTTCCAACAACACATGGACAGAATCATCGATGGCATACCTGGATGCATATGCATTGCTGATGATGTCGCGGTAGTTGGTCGCACGGAGGAAGAACACGACAAGAATCTACAGCTCCTGATGGAGAAAGCCCAGCAGGAAGGCCTTGTGTTCAACAGCGCCAAGTGTTCAATCAAGAAAGACAGGATCAGCTTCTTCGGATCGTTGTACACGAGGAGTGGCATTCGGCCGGATCCGACGAAGGTAGAAGCAATCAAATCAATGCCAACGCCAAAAGACAAAGAGGACGTCCAGCGATGTCTTGGGTTGTTCACGTACCTAGCCGCTTACATCCCGAACTTCTCTGAGAAGGCAGCGCCTCTCCGAGAATTGTTAAGGATGAACACCCCATTCTTGTGGGACATCAACCATGATCATGCTTTTGAAGCGCTCAAAGACGCCATTACTGAGGACGTCTGCTTGAGGTACTATGACCCACGGAAGGAGACAACATTGGAAGTAGATGCATCCACGAAGGGAGTTGGTGCATGCCTCCTCCAGAACGCCGAACCTGTAGCGTTCGCATCCAAGAGTTTATCTCCAGCACAGTCGAATTATTCTAACATCGAGCGAGAGACTCTCGCACTGGTCTTTGGAATTAGCCGATTCCATACGTACCTCTTCGGGAAGGAATTCACGGTTGAAACAGACCACAAACCACTCGAAATGATTTGGCGGAAACCAATAACAAGTGCACCTCCTCGGCTCCAGAGGCTGTTGATCAAGATTCAGGGATATAATTGTACTGTAAAGTACAAGCCTGGGCGGGAGATGATACTATCAGACACTCTCAGCAGGCTCCCTAATCCGCTGGAAGCACAGGATATACCAGTTGACATCAGAGTAGAGACAATCTGCACGGAAGCCGAAGACCTCCTCGACATCGACCTCGTTTCCTTTGGTCAGAGCAAGAGGGAACAGCTCCAAACGGAGACAGCAAGTGACCACATCCTGCGGGAGCTGTGGCAACTCGTAACCAACGGATGGCCTGACTCCATCAAGGAAATTCCCACAACACTGAGAACATTCTGGCCATACAGAGATGAGTTGGGAGTGTCACACGGAATTATCTTCAAAGGCAGACAAGTTGTCATCCCCCAAGCCTTGAGAGAAGACATTCTAGAACAACTTCACATTGGCCACATGGGCATAGAGAAGACGAGACGGCTTGCCCGTGAAACAGTCTTCTGGCCAGGGATCAACAAAGACATAGAACGGATCACGAAGGATTGCGGAGCATGTCAGGAGTTCCAGGCTAGACTCCAGAAAGAGCCGCTAATCCCACACGATGTACCACCATCGTCATGGACCAAGCTCGGAGCAGACCTCTTCACATTCCAGAGGGAGGAATACCTTCTTGTTACAGACTACTACTCCAAGTACCCGGTGATCTACAAGCTGAAAGAAACGTCCAGTGCAGCTGTAGCAGGTGTGATGAGTGTACTGTGCAGTTTGTTTGGTCCACCAGCCGAAATTGTGTCCGACAATGGCACACAATTCACCGGCAGACCTTTCCAGGAAATGTGCAAGAAGTGGTCCATCACACATACGACCTCGTCACCCCACTATCCACGTTCCAACGGCCTAGCAGAACGGATGGTGCGAACTGTAAAGTCCACTTTACAGAAGTGTGCGAAGACTGGTCAGGACACACAAGTAGCGATGTTGCACCTCCGAGCAACTCCTATTGACTCTGGTATGAAGTCACCGGCTGAACTCATGTTTGGCAGACCGATCAGAACCAGCCTTCCGAGCCATCATCTCACGGGAGATTCATCAACTACAGAATGCCTTCTTGGAAAGCAGTCAAAGATGAAGGAAACGCATGACAAGCATGCAGGAGAGGAACTCCCACCTCTACATGTAGGACAGCAAGTTCGCGTTCTACACCCTCAGGAGCACACCTGGATACCCGCCAAGGTCACACAGGTGTGTGACGAACCTAGGTCGTATACCGTGTCAACACCCAACGGTTCGATTCTACGACGCAATCGCTCTCACCTGAGAGATGTACCAGCCAGCAGTACACCTACACCCAGAAAGCGTGTACATTTTGCTGACGACAGCTAGTCTGTCGTAGAGACCCCTCCGGGTCATCGAGATCACCCTCACACAGACACACAGAACACAAACAACAATCGCAGTCAGAACACAACCTCAAGTACCACTCCCATGGTCAGTAGGTACGGTCGTAAGATCCGTAAGCCAACCAGATACCAACACACATAAATACTCATGAGAAACAGATGCAGACCAGAGTCAAGCACAGTCCTTAAGTTGTTAATCATTTAAATTGTGCATGATATGGTAAATGCTTGACTGGTGTATAAGATACACACCATTCAAATTCATGTGTGAAAAGGGAGAATGTATAATATGTAGAAATCATATGTCACAAACAATGTAAGAGTTAGAAGTTGTTGGTAAGACTCATACCAAAAATAAAACAGTGTTAAAGTTGGATATGAGTTCAAGGCCAAAAGTGTTGAATGAAAGGCCGAAGAGTTGTGTTGTTTAAATGATGTTTGTAGATGCTAGTCACAGTTGTAACACTAGCCAGAAGTTAAAGGTTCACAGTGTTTTCCAAACGTTTTGTTCATATGACAATAGCAGGACATGCTTGTGGTAACTTGTAATGTTATCCAGTGATTGGTGTTGGTATAAATGAACACAGACAGAATGCTAGGAAAAAGCAACTCCAGATATATATATGCAGTCATACTCTTATTTTGAGACAATTCCACCACATATGTTAATGCTTGAGTCAACCTTGGAACTACACGGATATAATTACCAAAGTAAAAATGTTAATGACATAGTTGTTTCGTCCTGGATACCAAGGTCAAATGTGTTTGGAATGTATGTTTAAGAAACTTACTACAGAGTCTGTAACCCCCACAGGAATGTGTTCACAATGGTGTTTGTGTGACTATGTTTTCAGAGAAAGGGGGATGTTACGATATCACGATTGTTATCGATGTCACCAACCGATATCAGTGATCGTTATTCACTGCACATTAAACATGGCTGAACCTTGAGCTACTGTGTCCAATCGTGTCATGATTGTCGGCCTTGACATGACGTCTCTGAACATTCACAAGCATCACATCACATAACAATGCCTATGTCTTATCTTGATTTTGTCTTTTACAATGGTACAAGTCTAGCTTCAGAGTACTTATTTGGTTACTTACCATCTTTTTATGAAAGTCATAAAGTTCATTTGGGGGACTGTAGTTAGACCCTCTCAAGCCAATCTGGACCACTCGGTGACAGTCGAGACAACCCTCTTCAGCGGCTCGTCTGAATGGAGTCCCATGAGCCACTTTCTCTCCCAGCATCAAGTCTGCAACATCATCATGTGCATCAATGTGGACAAGACCAACTGGTCCATACTTTTCCTGCAAAATAGGAAAGGAACAGAAGTAACCATCACACATGACAAGATGTATATTCTGTTCTAATAATGAGCTGTGTGCAGCTTCAGTAACTTGTTGATCTTGGATTTCACCAAGGCATTTACAAGAATTTTATATTACACAGTGCATACCCACTATAACAAAGTCCTCGAGATGTTCTGTTTTCTTTTCATTTCATTGAAATTTTGTTATACATACAGCCAAACAGTAGGCCTACAGTGCATAAAGAAATATACATGATAATTTGGGAACCTGAATTTCGATTTTGTTGTTTTACAATGAGAATTTCATCATAACAATGTGCACTGTATATGTTGGGCTACCAAACACAATTCCAGTTGAGCTGTTGGTTCAAGGTTTACCTTCATGGCCTGTAGGATTGGGTAGGTTAAGGTGTGGTCTCCTCCTAGGGTTAAAGGCTTGCACCCATTGGCTATGATGTCTCGGTACTGCTGGTGAATCATCTCAACGGACTTCTTGAGGTCATAAAGGTTAAGGGTCACATCCCCGATGTCAGCTACTTGAAGTGTCTCAAAAGGGGCGGCCCCTGCAGGAAATATATTGTATCTCTGCCTTTTAAATCAGTCATTGAATAATTAAAGCAGCTTTTGGCCAACATTCACCAGACAGACATACAACCCAGTGGCAGATCCAGGAGGGGATGCACTGGGAGCACTCCCCATCTTTGTTATTTTTTTTTTAAACAAAAGAAATAAAAAGAAAAAATGGGGGCGTATGCGCCCCCTTTTATTTTGTAAAGGTGCCCCCTCTCTATGGAATTCCTGGATCTGCCCCTGCAACACGTTTCTCAATCTTTGTACCTGAATATAAGTACAAAGTCATCACTAAATCATGACGAGATGATAAATAGAGTGTATTAAAGTATACATGGTGTATAGCACATTAAAACAATTTGCCTTTTTATGGAACAATTTCTATCAGAACCACAACCTGTGAATCTTTTGTTTCTTTTACAACAGAACTATCCAAGGTAGGCAAGTCACTTTCATCCAATCCATACTGAAGGGATGCAAAAGTATGGAACCAAGACTACCTGAACAAAAAATTATGTTTTAAAATATGTTGTCAGGTATCTCACCCACATAATTGCAAGGTCCAAGAACGAAGGACTCATATCGGATCTGACGTGGTCCTAGTCTAGTTCCTGTTTTGTAAGAAGTTCCAATGTCCAGAGGTACTCCAACATAGCAAGCATCCAAACCTGTATGTGTATGTGGGAAGTGAACATAACTCCAAATCCTTGAAAAGAAAAAAAGAGATACTGTATATACGCCATATATTTCGTGAATCGGGAATTCCCGACGAGGTGATGGTTAAATTCGTGATAGTGGAGTCCTGCACCAAACAGAGAAACACACATGCGCACGTCACATCCACATCGGAATCAGAGTCAATATTTTTGCGTGTCTTTGATTTCACGAATAGCACCTGATTCGCGAAATTTGCGAAAATAAAAACCTCATGAAATATTCGGCGTATACAGTAGCACTGCTAACCACAAGACAGTTGGTGAAAATGCCCGGCCATGGCCTACTAAACTAGTAACTCTATTCTAACTCTAACCCCAGTACGGGGCGCTGTAACACAGTACTTAAGTTCAGCTGTACTAGTAGGCCATGGGGCATTGTCCAATTTTTGCTTGGGTGTCCTTTAGAAGTCTTCCTCTATGTGCAGAGGAGCATAGCCACCATCTCATGTGCATATATTAAAAGCATCTATTGATCTGGTAGTACAACATACAGAGTCTCAATTCACCTAACATGTTACCATACTTGCCAACTCTACCGCATTTGGCGGTAGACTACCGCTTTTGAAAGATTTCGTTAACATGCGAAGCTAGTACTGCTCGCGTAGGCATCCTGGATTCTACCGCTTTTTCAAATGAAAATGAAGAGTTTGTTTGCAAAAACCGATAAGTCCATTTTTGAAGATTTTGAAGTACGGTCTCTGTCATAAAGTATAAAATTGTACCTTTTAAATGATATATTGGTCACTACATATAAGGGTACATTTTTGAAATTATGGTCAAAAGAAGCAAAATTTTTCTTATTATTCTCTTTATTTTTCTTGACCTTTTAATCGCAAATATCTCCATTTGGCAAATATGGACTTATCGGTTTTTGCAAACAAACTCTTCAAATGTTGGCAAGTATGTGTTACTGTGCACTGTTTGAATAAAGCAATAATTATTTAGTATGCCTCTCATATATAGCATTATATGTCAAGACATTGAGCAACTGTAAATATTTGGTTTACTGCAAACAAAGTGAAATGACAAATATGACTCACAGTTTGGAGTCCAAGGGTTTATACGAGGTATGTACCAAATAGTCTTTTTTTAATTCAAGAAAGCATTCTTAAAAAAGACAACAAATTACACCTCATGACATTGCAGATTTTTTATTTGATTGCAGAAATATTTCACTTTTTTCATTTGGCCTTGTCTTATCTAAATGCAGTGGTCATTATAAATCTTCTACGGTATGTATTGGGGTCGCTGCTGCGGTTATTCTAACTCATGATCTACATCAGTCACAAAAAAAAAAAAAAAGATCCAAATCTCTAGCTAGGCCATTTACGCATTAGCCAGCCGAGTCTATGGCTCTGAGTAGAACCATCATGTTCCTCCTCAAAACAAACTGGCAGTTCAAGTTCATCTTTGTCATATATGCTCCATAGTATTTTGAAGATAAGAAAGAAGAAGGTATACAAAAAAAGAAGGTTGCTAACGTTAGTGCCCTCCATTAAATCTCACCTATTTTAATAGTCTGAAGCATCAATTCCAACAGTCTACAAGAGGGCAGCATTGTGGATAGAGGCTGAGTGAAAATGGGGCCAAGGATTCCTTTCTTGTTTTTTGTTTTCTTTATGGGGGGGGGGGGGGGAGGGAGGGATAAAAGAAATAAAAAAAAACCATACAACCAAACTTTATAACCTAACATAATCCCAACCCAAAGAGCCCTGGATTCTGTGCATCATAGGATATCTTGTCATTTTGCAAATCGTTAGTTTCCCTAGACTGATGGCATCTGTCTCCTCATAGTGGGCTTCTTATCTGTCACATCTTGACATAGAGTACTGTATAGCGTAGACTACGTTGTATCAATAATCCTAGCCTGACCATGGGGGTGTTTCACAAAGCCGTTCTTAAGTTAAGAAGGACTTAAGTGCGACTGGTAATCAGTTCTTGTGTGCTATAGGCCCTACCTATTGGAATCTCAATAATTCAGCACAAGAACTGATCACCAGTCGCACTTAAGTCCTTTAGGCTGCGTTCACATAGAAGTATTTGGTATTCGCTATTCGGTATTTGCTATTCGTGCCCCGAATACACCATCACCCGCACCGTCAACTCACCATCCCATGCAGTGAGGATTTCTTCCTCCTAGGCCTACATCCTAGCAAATCTTATTAACAATTTCTAAACTGCATCAGAATGTCAGTCTACATGCTTATTTTTGCTAAAGGGCAAATCCAGACCAAAATTGTCATTATTTCATAAACGAGAGACGGTAGATACGTGGTTCTATACGCTGCAAGAAAATCGAACAAGTTCGATTCCCACTTTGCCATACTGTATGGTTGGGTGTCCATAATATCGGACACCTAACGTTTTTCTATCAATAGAAACGTGAAAAATCTCACAATTTGCCTGAAATTTTACTCACGTGTGGAGAAAATACTCCGGATTCACAAGCGCGCACTGAAAATGCGATCTGAGGTACGCGCTCTAGATGGCGGCTTCGAACGCGTGGGGTGTCATTTTTTCCGCACTCAGTTGCCCGGCTCATATCGACCGACCACCCCGCCCTCTATTGACAATACGTATAAAGCGTACTTAAACGCGTTTTTTCGACAAGCTGCTGTTTTTTTCTAGTCGTAATTTTTTCCCCAATAATATTTGAATATATTTTGAATCCTTCGATATTACTTTTGAAGGACTGTTTGATGAATTTGACTTGATTTTCATTAGGAAACTTTTCATCGTAATTGAAATAGATTAGATGAGTCGGTTTGTTTTTTCACGGTATTCATTTCTCGTTTCTGCATCAACTCGTACGGTCGTAGCGCAAGCGGGCGACAAAATGTTTATGTCATGTGTATGTGTAACGCACTGTGCACGATCATACAAGCGGCGGTGACAATTTTGCGGTCAAAATCGTCAAATTTATTACGGAAGGATACGCCTCTACATCTAACAACGAGTCAGCAAAGGTAGGCCTAGTTATATGTAGTTACACGATAAACCTTATTCGATTTTGCTAAATTTCGATAATTTAGAGGGAATACTTAGTTGTTTTCGCCACATTTTACTCGGTAGCGTAGCCCAGTGAAGAATCGAACACCGTTGCGCGTAGTCCCATGCGTACATTTTCTATCTGTACGCGCAATGCCATTATAATGCGCGGCCGGTCGTTATGGACCCGGTCGGTGGGTTGGACCCCTACCATACTTTTCGCAGCTATTCGGTACTTTCGAATAGTGCGCCCTCCTATGTGAACCGGTGTGAGGAAATCCTATCGTTCGATTCAAGCTATTCGCGTGCCCTCGAAAAAGAGCCCGAATACCCGAATTACTTCTATGTGAGCGCAGCCTTGAACTTTAAGAACAGCTTTGTTGTGAAACACCCCAAGACCGCTGTGCGAAGCACTTTCGCGACAGCGGCTGCGTGTAGATCTAGTTAATAATAATCCTAACGTTAGACCAATTTCTGCAAAAGTGAAAACTATAGTCAAAGGCAAGAGTTCCATTTCCCAAACAAACAAATTGTGGTATCTGTTGATGCATGATATACAACTGATGACTAACTGCGTTCAGCTTCTATAGGTTGAAATCTCACCTTCTCTGTTGGGCTGGAATGGAAGTCGCATCATAGTGCTGATGCCACCAACTCGCGCGCCTCGCGGGAATTTCGTCCCACACAGTGGTTCGTTCAACGTCTTCCGCCCCACACCAGGCTCGGGCCCATCACTGGCGTAACTCCTCCAGAGCATACGGCCATGAAGAGTTCGAGCTTTCGCACACTGTGATAGTGAAGGCATCACCCCTTCCGAGATGCGGCGAGTGCTCAGCGTCGAACACCTCGTCACCATTTTGTAGACTTTTGAGGCAAACATCGTCTTCATTCTTATCGAAATGTGCTTCTCATCGAAAATCGTCCGGTCGGAAGCACCACTGACACTGAATGGTTAAGTTTCCCTTGAAAGTAACTGAAGGCGTTTTATTTGGTACAAGAGCGTACAAGCCTATGAGGGTCTACTCTCTCGATTTTGCGTAGTACGATGGGCAGGTGCGAGCGCCATTTTAGGAAGCAAAGCGATCGATAGCGGGCGGATTTTTACGTGACCCTCAATGGAGAGGTGTCTGCATGCCTGCCTCCATTTCATTTTCTCCCTCTTTATAGGGAGGCATACAGGGTAAAAGAAGAACTTTGGACCTCATCACTGCATTTATAAGTATCATTCCTGACTAAGAACGAAATATAAAAGAAGAAATGCTCTTTAATATCCAACCTGTAGTCCCTCAAAATTTGAGTAACATACTCGAGCAGGACTCGAACCTACGACCTCCTAAATCACCGGACAGGCGTCATCTCCACTAGACGTTTCTTGATTTGGAAGAAATAAATGGCACTTTTTCTATGTACAATTGTGCTGTAGTTCATGCTCTAATATCTTCTCATGAAGGAGAGCAACCTTTACACACACTGACAAACAAACAAACCAGAAACATAATTTATTTCAGCAAAGTGAAATTTAATGCACTCATCAATATTGTAAGAGTTTACCAGTTAAAAACAAAAATAGCTTAAAAAAAGACAATCCTGAACACTTTCATGTGAATTGATGGTATGAAGATAATATTTTGGAATTACAACTACCCGGTACTGTACATGTACTTCTGCTCTACACCTCTGTAAAAATGTGTAAATGGTCTATGGGAAAAAATTCCTATGGTGAGTTTCATACTAGAGCTGCCAGGGTGTCCAATAAATGTCAGTTGACAATAAATTGAATATGACTCTCAAACTGTAAAGTGACTTCACCTTCTATCAAATACTGAGGTAGGAAAGTTGATATGTTCATGTACCAAGGGCATAAGATTACCAAGAGCTACTTTCAGGCAACCAATATTTTCACTTCACTTGCCTCCAAAAGGGCAAGTATGAACAGGGAAAGTGGCTGGGCCTTGCTTGTAAATCCTTTCCTGTCCTTTGACAGCCTGTGTTTTTTTTCAATTGCATTAGAAGTAGAGCTAGAATGAATGGTCTTTCATATTACAGGGCCCCATTTCATAAAAGATGTTAGGATTGCAACTCTTGCTGGAATGGCAACTTCCAGTAGCAACAGCCAATCAGGAAGCTGGATTCTTGTTGTTACCATGACAATTGTCATCCCAGCAAGAGTTGCTATCACATCAACTTTTATGAAACAGGGCCCAGGATGTGACATTATGACTATGATGTAGTTATCAGTATGTATTCACAATGCTGAACTTGATGATATCCCACAATTCCTCAGTAATGTTCATTATCTCATTTAAAACAGCTTTGAAACATCTCAAAACTTCTAGTATAATCCTGCTTCTTCACTGCCTTGTCATAATTTGCATACTAAAACACATACTACCGGTAGTACATAATATGAACAAGGAAAATAATGTACGGGCATGCGTGCACACACACACACACACACACACACATACACATCAATTAATATTACTGAATCTGCCAGTGCATAAATGGCACCTATGAGTTTTCACATGCCTTTACAGCAATACTGTGTCATGTACAGCAGATTGCATGCTAGATATATCAGTACACCAATGCTTTCATTGCAAACAGTATACTGTACAGTCATCTCCATGAAGAATACTACACTTATACCATAATCAGGAAATACAAATACAGTGGACTCCCATTATAACGAAGTCCTCGGGACCGGCAGTTTTCTTTCGTTATAACGAAATTTCGTTATAACCGAATGAATAAACAATAAAAATACATAGAGTTGATAATGTTGCGGCCCTAAATTTTATTTCGTTGTAACCGGAATTTCGTTATAACCGTGTTCGTTATAACGGGAGTGCACTGTAGTATAAAGTATGGGGATATCACACTTCATTGGCATTTTGGTGTTAAAAAAAAAAAACACAGTTTCAATATGCTGGTTAATACATTATGTATTTCAGATACAGTGAACCACAAAATAATTTATTTCATTGCACTCTACATAAAGGCATCTATGTCAAATAGGTAATGCCTTTCTTGAATAGCTCTGTACATGTAGTATTCTACTGGAGGAGCAATCAGCAGCATAATATTCATATAACATAACTTTATTGCATAACAGATCTGCATCTAAATTTCAAAGTGCAGTGTACTGGCGATTCCCATAATAACTGAATCCACGGGACTGGCAGTTTTCTTTCGTTTTTTTTTTTTTTTTTAGAACAGTAAAGTACATAAAGACACATAGATAATTTTAAGTGAAAATTTTGTTATACATGTAATTGTGCTCGTCATATCAGGTTTAAGCAGAACAGTAAGGTACATAAAGACACTTTGATAATTTTAAGAGAGAATTTTTGTTATAAATTGTGCTCGTTATAATAAGAGTACGTGACACGAAGTACAATGTAGTTAGCATTGCCTGGAATATATGTTGAAGAAACTCCCAAGAAGTAACACTTCATTTTTGTTTTATAATATCCATCATGACAATAGCCATAAAAAATTGCCACACTAGTGACTGTGGCTTGATATGATGGACATCAGTAAAAGGGCACACTCAAACTCTCTTATACCCCTCAATGTGTCTTTGTCAGCTTTAAAAAAAGGCAGTAATGTGAGGTAGGCTCTGGATTTTGTCTTCAGGACAGAGGCATCCACAACTCTGACCTTTTTTCATGACCAATGACAGGTGACAAGTATTTCTTATCTTGCCAATGATCGAGGAAAGGAAATTACGTCTACAATTTCATTACCAAGTGATTGTCTCGATGTCATAATACTTCACCCCAGGAAGAACACACAACATCTCAAAGAGTAGATTGGCTGCTATGAGGGCGGTGGTTCCCGTCGTATCATACGGTGGTGAGACCTATGAGTGGAATCACAAAACTAATCAGGGACAATTCTTTCTAAAGCAAAGCATCAGTTCTCTCTGTAGTTATCATATTGAACAGAATTCTATGAACTCCTGCACATGTCACTCTCTTCATAAAATACATCACTTGACATTCACTCATCATTACAAATGATTATAAATGATTACACATATTTACATCACGATATTTGTTGCGGGATCATTTTCAATAAGCCTAATTTGTGCTTCTCATGATTCCACCATTATCATATTAGTATTTTGATACCATGCATTCTTATTTGTTTGTTTGTTTTTTATGCAAATTTTGTAAACCAATTATGAAAGTGGAAATAAATGAAATGAAATGAAATGAAATGAAAAGAAATGAAATGAAAAGTATACACAAAAAGTTATCATATCTCACACATTAAAGACTTGCATTTGACATACCTCCACCAAGTCGGCTCCCACAAGGTTAAGTCCTCTGCAGCCTCGCACAATCTCAAAGGCCTGGATGGTTGTCAGTCCAGCCACTTCAGGTGTACCTAGGTGTATTGAGAAAAAAAAAATAATCACATTAAAATACTGAAATACAAGCAACAGAATACAAGTATCTCCTGTTATAACAAAGTCCTCGGGACCAGCAAGTTTTCATTTACTACAGTGCACTCCCTATTTTAACAAATGCTGTTATAACAAAATGCTTGTTACAACAAAGTAAAGAATTCATTCAGTTAAGAATTTGTGTCGAAAGATTATCTATATAAATTTACATACATGTACTTTACTGTTCGGCTATAACGAAATTTCTATATAACAAAAGTCCTGAGGACTTCATTATAATGGGAGTGCACTGTGTATCAAAATTTTGCTAGAGCTAAACAAATATATGTATGTATATATGTATATATATATATATATATATATATATATATATACATATATAGTCCATAGATAGAAAAGAGATATTTTGTGACCTGAATTTTGGTGAATTGAAGTGAATAACCATGCTTGTTATCATGGCAGCATACTGTCTTTTGTTTTTCTCTTTAAAGTGAGTATGAAACTGTGCCATAAGTAATATGATGCATGCAAATCTTCACAATTTCAATCCAAGGGGCTACACTCTTTGCAACTGATTGACAAACATCTCGACGGAAGAATTTCATGAATTTGAAAAAGGGCTACACTCTTGCTTTCATATCTTGCCATTATTGAGGGCAGGGTAATCACATACCGGTTCCTGGAGCAGCCCCAGGGTCTATGGCATCAATGTCAAATGAGAGGTAGACAGCCCCATCTCCCATAATTCCTCTCACTTCCTCCATCAGTGGAGTCAAAGATTTATGCCAACATTGGTGAGCAGGAACCACACGGAATCCCTGTGAAAAATGCACATGATCTAATTTGTTATTGTACTTCCTCCTAGAATCTTTTTCATGAATTATTATGGACCTCTCAAAATACTCCCCACAGTCTCCAAGTCAAATGTTAATTCAATAACTGTCTTGTACATTGCCACAAGAGAACTACAATGGACTCCTGTTAAAATGAAGTCCTTGGGAGTGGCAATTTTCTTTTGTTATATCGAAATTTTGTTATAACTGAACAAATAAACAATTAAAAAATATAGAGCAGAAAATGTTGCGGTCTGAATTTTTATTTCATTACAACCGGAATTTTGTTACAACCGTGTTCGTTATAATGGGAGTGCACTGTATCATCAACATATCATAAAAACCATACTCTAGACTACCATGAAAATGTTCAGCAGAATTGGCAATTGCTCTTTAAAACTAATGATTATAAGACGAATGACAAATGAGTACTGGCATGATAGACTGATTTCCAAGACAAGGACATGTTATATTAATATGCCTATGTACATCTCATCTTGATTTTGTCTTCTACAGTGGTACAAGTCTAGCTTCATAGTACTTATTTGGTTACTTACCATTTTTTTATGAAAGTCATAAAGTTCATTTGGGGGACTGTAGTTAGACCCTCTCAAGCCAATCTGGACCACTCGGTGACAGTCCAGACAACCCTCTTCAGCGGCTCGTCTGAATGGAGTCCCATGAGCCACTTTCTCTCCCAGCATCAAGTCTGCAACATCATCATGTGCATCAATGTGGACAAGACCAACTGGTCCATACTTTTCCTGCAAAATAGGAAAGGAACAGAAGTAACCATCACACATGACAAGATGTATATTCTGTTCTAATAATGAGCTGTGTGTAGCTTCAGTAACTTGTTGATCTTGGATTTCACCAAGGCATTTACAAGAATTTTATATCACACAGTGCATACCCACTATAACAAAGTCCTCGAGATGTTCTGTTTTCTTTTTATTTCATTGAAATTTTGTTTTACATATAGCCAAACAGTAGGCCTACAGTGCATAAAGAAATATACATGATAATTTGGGAACCTGAATTTCGATTTTGTTTTTTCGCAATGAGAATTTCATCATAACAATATGCACTGTATATGTTGGGCTACCAAACACAATTCCAATTGAGCTGTTGGTTCAAGGTTTACCTTCATGGCCTGTAGGATTGGGTAGGTTAAGGTGTGGTCTCCTCCTAGGGTTAAAGGCTTGCACCCATTGGCTATGATGTCTCGGTACTGCTGGTGAATCATCTCAACGGACTTCTTGAGGTCATAAAGGTTAAGGGTCACATCCCCGATGTCAGCTACTTGAAGTGTCTCAAAAGGGGCGGCCCCTGCAGGAAATATATTGTATCTCTGCTTTTTAAATCAGTCATTCGATAATTAAAGCAGCTTTTGGCCAACATTCACCAGACAGACATACAACCCAGTGGCAGATCCAGGAGGGGATGCACTGGGAGCACTCCCCATCTTTGTTATTTTTTTTTTAAACAAAAGAAATAAAAAGAAAAAATGGGGGCGTATGCGCCCCCTTTTATTTTGTAAAGGTGCCCCCTCTCTATGGAATTCCTGGATCTGCCCCTGCAACACGTTTCTCAATCTTTGTACCTGAATATAAGTACAAAGTCATCACTAAATCATGACGAGATGATAAATAGAGTGTATTAAAGTATACATGGTGTATAGCACATTAAAACAATTTGCCTTTTTATGGAACAATTTCTATCAGAACCACAACCTGTGAATCTTTTGTTTCTTTTACAGCAGAACTATCCAAGGTAGGCAAGTCACTTTCATCCAATCCATACTGAAGGATGCAAAAGTATGGAACCAAGACTACCTGAAGAAAAAATGAGGTACCTGAAGAAAAAAAAAAAAGGTACCGAGCCGGACTGGCCAGAAAATACGATCGTCGATTGGGCAACTCAAAACGAGGCCAGTGTGAGGGAGATTTATTTGATTTGATATGATATATTAATTTTGAATTATTTGCAATAAAATGAAAAATAATATAGGGTAAAATTTGGAAATCTATAGAAATTTTATGAATATAGATTTGGCGTAAATATTCCTCGAGGAATGATAAACGCCACATAAATTCAAATAACAACAACAACAACATATGTTTTAAAATGTTGTCTGGTATCTCACCCACATAATTACAAGGTCCAAGAACGAAGGACTCATATCGGATTTGACGTGGTCCTAGTCTAGTTCCTGTTCTGTAAGAAGTTCCAATGTCCAATGGTACTCCAACATAGCAAGCATCCAAACCTGTATGTGTATGTGGGAAGTGAACATAACTCCAAATCCTTGAAAAGAAAAAAAAAGAGAGAGATAGCACTGCTAACCACAAGACAGTTGGTGAAAATGCCATCAATTTGAAAATATGCTTTGAGGGCTCGGACTAATGATAATTACGATCACAGCACAGTCAGCATAGAAGATTTATAATGACCACTGCATTTAGATATCACTACATTTTTACAAGACACGACCAAATGAAAAAAGTGAAATATTTCTGCAATCAAATAAAATATCTGCAATGTCATGAGGTGTAATTTGTTGTCTTTTTTAAGAATGCTTTCTTGAATCAGGGAGGTGGATCCCACATCCCTGCTTGAATTAAAAAAAGACCACATACTTAGTAACCCTTGGACTCCAAACTGTGAGTCATATTTGTCATTTCACTTTGTTAGCAGTAAACCAAATATTTACAGTTGCTTAATGTCTTCACATATAATGCTATATATGAGAGGCATACTAAATATTGCTTTATTCAAACAGTGTAACATGTTAGGTGAATTGAGACTCTGTAAGTGGTATATGCTGTACTACCAGATGCTTTATACTGTACGAGCTGAAATTTTCGCGTACAAATATTTTCGCGAATTGCTACTTGGAGGACATTTTCGCGTACAAATATTTTCGCGAATTGCTACTTGGAGGACATTTTCGCGTGTTGTTAATTTCACGACTGCGAGGGTCTAACTGAACTTACTTATTTGCGCGTTGTTATTTTCGCGTGTTGTTATTTTCGCGGTTCAAAGGGGATTCGCGAAATTCGCGAAAATAAAACACCCGTGAAAATTTCAGCTCGTACAGTATGCACATGAGACCATGGCTATGCTCCTCTGCACATAGAGGAAGACTTCTACAAGGACAAAAGCATAAATTGGACAATGTCCCACGGCCTACGCCAGGCTCTATTCTAACTCATTCTTATTCTACATCAGTCACAAAAATAAAAAAAAATCCAAATCTCTATGCCATTTATTTAGCCAGCTGAGTATATGGCTCTGAGTAGAACGATCATGTTCCACCTCAAAACAAACTGGCAGTTCAAGTTCATCTTTGTCATATGCTCCATAGTATTTTGAAGATAAGAAAGAAGAAGAAGGCAACAAAAAAAAAAAAAAGTTTGCAAGTGCCCTCCATTAAATTTCACCTGTCTGAAGCATCAATTCCAACAGTCTACAAGAGGGCAGCATTGTGGATAGAGGCTGAGTGAAAATGGGGCCCAGGATTCCTTTCTTGTTTTTGTTTTCTTTATGGGGGGAGGGGTAAAAGAAATTGAAAACAAAAACACAAAAACAAACAAACAAACAAACAAACCATATACCCAAACTTTATAACCTAACATAATCCCAACCCAAAGAGCCCTGGATTCTGTGCACCATTTTTGTCATTTTGCAAATCATTAGTTTCCCTATACTGATGGGATCTGTCTCTTCACAGTGGGCTTCTTATCTGTCACATCTTGACATAGAGTAGACTACAATCAGATAATCCTAGAACAATTTCTGCAAAAGTGAAAACTATAGTCAAAGGCAAGAGTTCCATTTCCCAAACAAACAAATATAAAATTGTGGCATCTGCTGATGCATGATATAAAACTCATGACTAACTGCGTTCAACTTCTAGGTCGAAATCTCACCTTCTGTGTTGGGCTGGAATGGAAGTCGCATCATAGTGCTGATGCCACCAACTCGCGGGAATTTCGTCCCACACAGTGGTTCGTTCAACGTCTTCCGCCCCACACCAGGCCCGGGCCCATCACTGGCGTAACTCCTCCAGAGCATACGGCCATGAAGAGTTCGAGCTTTCGCACACTGTGATAGTGAAGGCATCACCCCTTCCGAGATGCGGCGAGTGCTCAGCGTCGAACACCTCGTCACCATTTTGTAGACTTTTGAGGCAAACATCTTCATTCTTATCGAGATGTGCTTCTCAAAATCGTCCGGTCGGAAGCGCCACTGACACTGAATGATTTCCCTTGAAAATAACTGAAGGCTTTTTTATAGCAAATCCACTTAGAATCATGCTCTTGGGCCAGGAATGTAAGATGAAACTTCGAAATTCTACCGCAGCGGATTATGTTCGCGTCTGTTTTGGGGATCCCCCTGCCGTCCATCAGACCTAGTCTAGCGTTCTCCATTCACTGTCTATTTTTTCGCAAAATCAGCAGAACCTAGGTATAGCGTAAATGATTACCCATGCTTGAAACATATTTAACATAAATCAATTACTTTAGATCCACCGAAATTCAGACAAAATCTTCTATCATGAGTTCAGCACGAGTATAGTGGAGGGAAAATGTTCCCTAATCTGTCACCAGAAGTTTAGCATTATAGACTAATTGACTGAAAGAAAAGAACGCCCTCAACCGTTGGAATGCGCAGGAGTCCAATCATTTGTTTGGGATTGCTTTTCGGCGGTTCGCTGGTTAAATTTAAAAAACATTTTCAAAGACACTCAATGCCACCTTTAGGTCTCTGCTCACTTTCCCCAAATTAGTTTCGCAAACACCCACCTGAATATCTTTGAATATGTCAACGACGGAGAAAACAACAAACACAACGAAGAAGGGAAATACCGACTTTCTTACTCCAGTACACCCCGCGAAGAGGAGTCGACTCGCCGCCGTCAATGCCACCCGGAACTCCCCCGCTCATGCCGTGAACATTCCCGCTTCTCCCTTTATGAAGAAGCTGGGTTGGGGAACTGGTGTTTCTGTGTATCTTCTGGAAAGGTGAGTAAGCTAGGGGTCAGGCTATCATAGTTTATATTTGTGGCTACTTCTTAATGGTTAGAATGCAGGCGCCGGTATTCAATCAGGGCAGCGCTCAAGAGACAGGACTGTTTATGATATCCTCTCATGCACTGCACTGTAGCTAGCTGTGCTGTGGTGGAGTGCACGTGCACTGGCTCACACTCAGTATCACAGCTGAAAATGATTGATGCCATAATTAAGATGTTTTGTAAAGTTTGAATCAACTACAAATCAATTTTGTTCTGTTAAGTGCCACATACTGCAGAAGACCTCTATACTGGTACAGAACTCAGAAGTCAATCAAATTACTGTAGAGTCAGTTGTTATTGTTCACCATTGTATGACACCATATTAAAGTTATCCGAAAAGCTAGAGCTGTGAATTTCTGCTTTTGACACAATATCCTGCCTGTAGAAGCCCAAAACCTGATGGCACCATGCGATCACCATGGGCTGTCAAGAAAATCCGCAGTAAATATCAGCGTGGTGGCGGCCTTGTTGATGTTGAAGGGAGAATGAAGAGAGAAGCTGAAATATTGCAGGTCAGTGACAGTGTCTTTTAGAATTTTATAGATGTCAATTTTGTGATACACTCATAGTGATAGTCAAACTTTGTTTTTTATGGCTACTACTAGTATTTATCCCAATGTGACCAAAATACAACAGTTTAATCAGTCCAAATGTTCACCACAAAGTCCAGGAATTGTATGATAAAAACACAATGTTCAATAGAATTTTAGAGCTATTCTAATCTGTTCTAATCAGTATTAGGCTAATCAGTCAAAACAAAGTTTTCAATGAATATTTCAGATTGACCTTCATATGTTAGTACATATATCTCTGTCCAACATAACATACATTTGCCCCAAAATTTCCATTTTGGCAAAAATTCTAATACATTGTTTGAAGCAGTTTTTGGGCAAAGTTATCTCTCATTAAAATATATGTATACCAGTATAATCATATATATCATGTATATATATATATATATATATATATATATATATACATATATATATATATATATATATATATACATATATATTTTTTTTTTTTTTTTTTTTGGGGGGGGGAGGTAATGCGCATTGGAAACAGAAAATAAAATATTATGATGTCCCTGAAATGTTCACTCTTACTTTGGAAATACATACACAGATGCAACCTTTGTAGGGAGACAGGATGTGACAGTGCACATAAATTCTGTGTCTGATGATCTTGTTTAGAAATGAATTAGTGTGTTCAGTTCTTATGTGAAATATCAATAATGATAATGATGATGATGATGAGTATAATAATACTGCAATAATAATAATAATAATAGTAATGATAATAATAATAACAATAATAATAATAATACACGTACATTGTTATTTGTATAATGCACAGGTCCACCTTTCCATTCAGTGTTTTGGCACATTTTACAGTTCTAAACCTCTGATCATGACATTTTCAATGGTTGTGGGTGCATTTCTTTCCTGTTTTCTGCGCAAAAATGATGTCAATGAAAAGACAAGAACATTGCAAAACCAAATCCTACCCTGAGCTTTAAATCACTTTTGTTAACAAAATCCAGAAACTGGACCATCCCAACATTGTTGAGTTCAAGGCACTTAGCCATGCTGCTGATGGAACTTTGTGTCTGTCCATGGAGAATGGTCAGCAGTCATTAATGGACATGATTGAAGACAGGAATGGAAAAGATGAAGGTGAGCGGAGTTAACTCTCTACTGTAAAAGATTATCACAAAATAGAAGCTTTTTATAAAATGCTCTATTGTCAACAAAAATTTGCCTTTATTCATTTGTGATTAACAACTGTGCTGTACACTCAATTTACAAGAGTTCTCATATTACTGTAAAAGTGGAAATTTTCATGTGAATAAGTGTAAGCACTTGGTCGGGTAAGATGAATTTTAGTAATCCACAAAATCAAACTACATATAATGTACATAGTGTACAGAGAGTGTCATATACATCAAACAATACAATTTTTGGTTATATTCTTGTGTGCGTTTCAGTTGCACAAAAAGTAACAAACATCTCAACTTTTACAGGAATTTGTTTCAATTTTTTTTTTCAAATGATGGTTTAGTTAACTAGAGGTACTTAAGGGTCAATCCAGACAACCTTCTTTTAGCTTGTTTAAATTTAAGCAAGTTTTTGTTCTTAACTCCCTTGCCTCCAGGGCCCTTCCCAGCAGTGCAGATCTACAAGGTGGCCATGGGGCTGGCATCTGCTCTCTCATACCTCCACAATAAATTCAAGTACATCCACGGCGACTTGAAGAGTGCCAATGTCCTCATCAAGGGAGACTTTGAGTCCGTCAAGCTCTGTGACTTTGGTGTCGCCCTCAAGCTCAAGGACGACATGAAGGGTTTAGCGGTATGGATTCTAGATCTATAGGAATTACTAGTCATTTACACTGTTTTGTAACCATGCTTAACCTTTTCTTTCTTGATAGTAACCCCTGGAATTGTATACATGTACTCCACACAATTTATTCCAAGCTCATTTGAATGGAATTTTAGATGTAGGAAATCAGTTACATCAGACAAAGTTGTCAGAGGAATGTAGGAAATGTTTACATTTTATATTCTACAGGCAATGTGGCTTGTAAAAGTAATGAAACACATAAAGGTTATAACTAATGATTACTAGCTTACTAGTATGGTCACACCACCATATTATCATCATCATCATCATCACCACCATATCAATAATGATAATAATAACAATAATGTTGTTATTTTATCACCATGATTATCATAGTTATTAGAGTAGCAGTAGTACTGTAGAAGTTTTATAATCCTTTATTTTTTGGCATCATCACTATTATCATAGCTATTTGTTAACATCATTACAGTATTATAAAGATGGTGATGATGATGATGATGATTAATTGCTAGTGCTGATGTTGCCTTAACACCCTTATTACCATTCCACCAATTGGAGATGTGTGTATGTGTACAAATTGTCCTCCCTAGAACCCCAAGGACTCCTACATCGGCTCCCAGCCTTGGAATGCTATGGAGGTTCACATGGAAGGTGAAATCAGCCACAAGACGGACATGTTTTCCTTTGGCCTGGTCATCTGGGAGATGATATCCCTCTCAGCCCCACACCTGGATCTTCTCTGTGAGTTCTTATGGAAGTTTCTACTCTTTGTGTGCATTAGTGACTCTGTGTTTGCATGTGTTTTGTTCTGTGTTTAAATCACTGTGACTGATGTAGTCCTGTTTACCTTTAGGAGCAGTGATTGAAAAAAAATGTTCAAGATATCACTTTTGATGCATGTGCAGGTCAGTTGTATCACAAAACATCCGCCCTGTAGAATATTTTTGCAATTAAGTCTAAAATATAAGGAGATATCACTGTGTTTCTCATTAAACCATAACTGTACATCGTTAAGTCTGGAAACATTTTTATCTTAATCATAACTATTGTTCACTACTTTGTATATCTAACAATACTTAAGATCAATTATACTGGTTCAAAGTTTTACATCGGTTGTTTCTATTTCCCTAACTCACATTTTAGAACTATTTTGAAGCACTATTGCTGGGTTTCTGTTTCATCTGCAAATGTTATTAACCCTCTCTGTGCCAGTAACCTTTGGACAGTGTGTACAATTATACAGTAGGAGTTTTATGTGCCAATTAGTACTCAAAAGCATGCAAAGGCTTAATAGTGTGTATATCCATTTACTATGGGTGTGATTATGTGTACATGTACCTTGGTGCTCTCTCTCTCTCTCTCTCTCTCTTAGTGAGTGTGTGTATGTGTGTGTCACATTTTTTCTGTGTCTTATTGTGTATGTGTGTTTGGATGCACATGTAGTCTGAAATTCCAAGTGTTGTATTGCTCTCCTAATGATGCCGCAATGCAAATTATCACTTGCTTGCTCTATGGTTAACGATTGGCCAGTATAGGTAAGGAAATTTAATACATTGTAGGTGCCTCTGTGAGCAAGCAACAGATTTGTACTGGACTTTGCTATTACAGTAACACATGCATTTGGTATTGCTGCCTGGATAGCAAAGAGCAAAAGAGGATGATGCAACTACCGGTATGCAAGGATCAATCATAGTTGTTACTGACAAAGGACCTCTATAGATCTTCAAGAGAAAACCTCACCCTTTGAAGTTTGACAGGTTCCTTTGATATTTCCCTTGATACATTTAAAATACAACTACTTGTACATGAATATAATAATTTTGAATGTACATGTATGATGCGTAACGGGATAGAGTATACAACCTACTAGCCATTTCTTTTTTAACTCATCAGTCCACAGTCAAAATATATCAGCAATACCGATTCTCTTACATACATGTATGTGAAATTCATTCTCACATGCCCTTATTTCTCTTCATGTCGTGTTCTAAGGCCTTGTTGTTATTTTTTTTTCTTTCCTTTTTTCTATTGTGTCTAAAACAAGCTAATTATGGTGTTCATACATTTTTTTTTGTTCTTTGCATATGTTATGTATGTTTGTAATATGTGTACATGTACATTGTACACATTGTATAATGCTTGTATTTTTAACCTGTATGTGTGGACCCCTCTGAAAACCAGCCTTTGGCTGATGAGGGTTTTCCACCCCATGAGTGGAAAATAAAAATCAAATTGAATTGAAATCACCGACTAAGAATTGTCACATGACCTTCTCCTGCATGAATAGACTCTGGTGATGGCGACACTGACGGAGACTACGATGATGACGAAACAAGCTTCGATGAATCTGAATATGAAGCTGCTCTCGGGACCAGACCTCCATTGCCAAAGGAGAACCTAGGCCCAGAGTACCAGGCACTCATTGAGCTGTTCTGTGCCTGCACTCATGAGGACCCAAGTAAGAGGCCTAGTGCCAAGATGGCTGTTGCTGCTCTCGAAAGCATCAAGTTATGAAATCTTCCATTCTGCAGAGTAACTTCAAGTGCATCCTTCAGTGAAATGCCAAACTGTGTGTAGGATTTAACACTGTTGACACACTGTGGGTTTGAGTCGACATTTTACTGACATGTCAAAAACTGTGTAGTTGATATCAGGATGGTCCACAATGTGTCATTTTAGCAGGTTGCATGGAAAAAAAAAAATGATGTTGTGCAAATATGTATTTGCCAAAAGTTCATAGCAAATGCATGTCCATTGGTGGTGGCAAGGGATCAGGGCTGCTGAAATGCATTGTAAGTTCTAGAGTTAACATGGATACTCTTTAATACTTTGTTGTGTTTGAACATTTGACTGCAGTGAATAGGCTGTGTTCCAAGTACACGTATACATTTTTATCTTTTATTTTTTTGCCATATTTGCAGACAAATACACGTATGATTCATTTGCAATTTCTTACTTTGAGCAGGTGGCCTTTTTTTATAGTTTAGTTTAGTTTAGTTTTTTGTAGGAGGCTTCAGTGTTATGCATTTTCTTGGGCGTCTGTCTAATATTTTAGCCTGTTCCAATAACTGCAACCAGATATCAAGCCCCTTGTTGACCACTCTTTGGCACTTGTAGAGAAAGCATGACATAAAACTCAGGGAAATTCATAATGCAAGCTGTATGTGTTGCCCTTATTCATGAAGCAGTACTGGGTTTCCAAATACATGTAGACTAAGGCACATTTTAACATAGATTAACAACTCAGTACTGTATATTACAGTGGAAACTCAGTGTAATGACATCCTTGGGACCAAGACAATTTGTTCTATATGTACATGTATCAGATATTTATATAATATTGGATGGCCTTGAGGTCAATACAAGGAAATATTGGATGAGCTATGCACAAATATTGGACGAGTCGAAGAAGAGTCCAATATTTTGCTTAGCATCATAATATCATTATTATCCTACAGAGGATTTTAGCACAGAATATTTTCACTTAGGGGCTACCCTTTCTGTCTCTTAGTGCTGTATGGTCTCCTATTGTACTTGATCCTGACATGGGGTATGGTACACTCTTCAGTGCAAGTTAATCCACTTCATTCCCAGATCTATGTGATCTATGTATTTTGATGTACATTCCAAAGGAAACTTAGATCAACGTCAAATTAACTAATTAATATATAAAATTTGTTTGTATAAACACAGAATTTTAGAAAAAACAATATTTTAGTTAATTCGTGATTGAACAATCACAGACGTTTTTACTTCATATTTCGGGTCATCTCGTGTATCTCAGCCAATCACAGTGCAGTTTCTAAAAACTTTGGGGAATCCCCCTCTTGCCGTCCAATATATTAAATATTGGTCACCTCGGCAAAAAATATTGGTCGAGTTCAAAAAACTTTCTAAGTGGGTCGGAGGTTATGAGGTGCGTCAACAAAATAACACTTGTATTTGGGCTCTAAAAATCCTCTGTATGGATAATAATGTGTTATATCAGTAGTCATTAAACCATACAAAACAAAGGAAATAAATTCATTTGGACTGGAGAAAGGAGTTTGTTATGTCAGGTACATTGTATTTCATTATATGTAGCAGATCTCTTTATATCGAATTCCACTGCACTGGCAAATTCTTTTTTTTTTTCCATTTTTTCATTTTGTTTTTGTTTTTTGTTGTTGTTGAAATAGGTCATCTGGTAGAGTAAGCATTGACAGAAAATAAAAGGTAATTCAGATGTTACTTAAAATTGAGCCTTTGTGTTTGGTTTGAGATCAAGGTATAGCTTATAAATGTACAAGCTAGCTTATACATTTACAAAATGTACCAGTGTTTTCCTGCTGGCATGCCAAAATATTTTCTGAGATAGAAAACATCTACAAGCAGGAAAGACATCGATTTGGGTGCATCATACACTGTAAAACATTTCACATACAAAAGTTTAGTGGAGTTTCTTGTGTGAGTGTGTGTGTGTGTGTGTGTGTGAAAGAATCCAAACAACAAGGTCGTTGGCAAATTTCTGTCTCATGCATATGGCTTCAACAAACTTCTCCAAGATCTGATAAGTGAAATACATTGTATATTATAAATGTGTAATGAGAATGATTACGTATGTGAATATGTCAGTATTTCACATTATAGTAATAGTCCAGTCATATAAATACATGCATATATGATATGTTTTTATAAAGAAAATTGTACATACAGGTCTTTAGTACATGTGTATATAAATACCCTCGTAGTATCTTTTATACCACGAATATCAAAACACAGTATCCTGGCAGTAGTGAGTGATATGTATACAAATATTTGTACACATATGTGGTGATGGTAATTGCTGGTAGAATGTTCTGTGTTACTGAACAATAATACACATATTTTTTTGAAAGACGTCAAGTTGTGTATATGTATGTAACTTTACATATTTGTAAAATTGCATGTGTGTGTAACTTTATGTATAGTTATGTAAATAAACTTGTTGTTTGTTTTTTTTTTGGACCAAGTATTACAGCTGTACTTGTATTGTTTGTATCTGTTTGATGTCTACATTGTACATGTATATGATTCTTTCCTGTTTTACCCTATTATACGTAACAAATGCAGTTACTTTTTCAGTTTGTTTAGAGGAGAAGTTGCGTGTGTGACAAAGATGGTTTGAAAGAAATGTTTTGTGTGAAAATCACAAAACATAATGTAAAATAATGTGATAATATATGTAATATAAAATGATAAATAATATAATGCAAAACATACCTATTCAGGCGACACTGAAATATCGTTTCAAGACTCTGTTAATATCACCATGGCTTAAAGGGATGAATAACAGTTTTGGTTGAGGTAGGGGACTCCAGGTTTCCATCTTTTTTTTTCTGAGATAATGAGAAACCTATGAAATATGAAAGAGCATACAATTTTAAGAAGAACTCGTAAGTTTATTTGATGAAAATTGGTTTTGAAATAGCTGAGATACCCAAAATGAGGCAATCACTATGTTTTAATTTGTTTTTGGATATCTCGGCCATTTCAAAACCAATTTTCATCAAATAAACTTTGAGTTCTTCTTAGAATTGTATGCTCTTTCATATTTAATAAGTGGTTTTGTAATCATCTTGCAAAAAGTTAAAAGCTGAATTATCATCTCAACCAATACCATCCCTTTAAGTTTCTTGAATCTGCATTTGGCTTTGGTATGGTGCAGTTAATGTTTGCCCAGCTGTTTGGGGGCGTGGGTTTGGAGCGCGTCAGTTCACCAAAATGGCCAGGGAAGATTTTACCCAACCAGCCGGGGTTGCTTTTATTTTATTGACTCTTCATGTATGTTCCGCATGAGTGACTTAGCGTCTGTTAGTCTCGCAGACCAGTTGCTTTCTCATTTTTTCGCATGGAATGGACGCAGTGTTCATAGACAAGATTTATAACAACAGATGAATGGCATTTGACATTCTCTTAAAAAAAAAAAAATAAAAAAAAAAGATACCATGGCCTGTGATTCTGCGAGTGTATTACGTAATCACTGTCATATGCATAGCCAATAAAACATATCTGCCAAAGGCGTGGTTTAGGGTTTAGCATCAGCTTAGATTCTTGAGCATATACATATAATGTACTGACATCTATATGTACACCATATCCTTTGAAGTGCATGTAGTGAATACAATGCATCTGTGATTCATTTTGTCATGCCGCTGCCGAAAGCATATCTCCGTACGATTTTCACGGACAGTGTGTCGCTTGTTGGTTTACACCTATCAACAGAGGATGAATATACTGTAACCAAAAGCGTGACGAGAAAATTAATGAATTGTCTAGGTCACAATAGTAAACGTGTATCGATGCCAGGCCAGTAATGTCCTGTAAAAGCGAAAGGAAAATTGTTGGTCAGTAGTGGAATAAACCAGTTATAGAAGCCACGATGATGACGACTTGGTGTCTTAACGAGACGAATGTGCTCGTGCGTTTCTGTTGGTGTTTGTAGTTATTCATCGTCTCACACACACGCACACACATACACGTATACGGAGTATAGTTATACACTTGTACACTGTATATGTATATACATATACAATATACATACATTAATTACATACTATATGTATGTACACACACACACACACATATACATGTATATGTATATATATATATATATATATATGTATATGTATATATATATATATATATATATATATATATATATATATATATAATGATTTATTTGTATAGCCATCGTTGTCGGACAATCGGTTTAATTTGATTTCGGAGGGGATCACAGCCACTTACTCCTGATTTCAACTAATAAGGATTCTAATGCTATTCTATTTTAAGAAGCCAATGTTGACAGTATATTTATTCAACAAAGACAACAAACCAACACCTTTAAAAGAAACCAAAACCCAAAGAGAAATGTGGATTGAGTGAATGCAGCAACATTAGAACACATCAGTGAAAGTTTGAGGAAAATTGGACAATCGATGCAAAAGTTACGAATTTTTAAAGTTTTGGTGTTGGAACCGCTGGATGAGGAGACTACTAGAGGTTTTGGCGCCATGTGTGGACAATAATATAAAGAAACTTTAAAGGGAATTCCACGAAAATTCATTTGTCATGAAAATTACACACTCCATCAACTTGATACTGACATAATATGTTAAGGGTAGCAATTATTCACCCCCCCCCCCCTGCTTTCTGAAAGCTGCTGGTCAAATGCTCTTTCATTATGCTAGAAAAGTGAATTTTTGTAGAATTCCCTTTATATTTTCTTTGTATTGTTGTCCACACAATATGACGCCATAACCTCTAGTAGTCTCCTCATCCAGCGGTTTGAACATTAAAGCGTTACATCTCCGTCAGTGTGAGTTCTATGAGTATATTACATCAAACTGCATGGTTATGACAAGACACAATCAACAATGTGTGCAGTAATCAAATCTTAAAGAAGTCAAATGCATCCGCTAGGCATAGCTTATTCTTGTAACTTTTACGGCAAGTTTGTCAACATTGTCAATTGTCAACTTCGAGCTGATCTGTTTGTGGTATGTATTGTATGTACAGGGAGTAACTTATCATCAATTGCAATAATGTTCAGCACAACTAGCCACACTACCGAAGGGCGTAGAACCAGTCAGTCAAGAGAAGCCATGAGTCTTAAAGGGTGTGTACAGTTCTGGTCGAGGTGTAGATTTAGCTTTTAGCATTTTGCCAGATATTCAGAAACCACTCTATGAGATGTCAAAGAGCATGCAGTTCTACGGGGTATCAAAAGTTTATTCGATGAAAATCGGTTTTGAAATGGCTGTGATATCCAAAAACAAGATGAAACAAAGAGATCCAATAAAGTTGGGGCATGTCGCCTTTTATTATTAGCACTTTTTTGGATATCTCAGCCATTTGAAAACCAATTTTCATCAAATAAACGTTGAATCCTTCTTAGAATTACATGCTCTTTCATAATTCATAAGAGGCTTTTCATTATCTCACTTAGGAATGTTCAAAACATGAATCCCTACCTCAACCAGTACTGCACAGTCCCTTTAATGCTTATAGAACCTTACAAAGTTCGGTACGCGTGTTTAGAAATGATGTTATCCTGTGGCCATCAATAATGTGCAAGCGCACAGTCAAAAAATAATAAATAAATAAATAAATAAATGAAAATGATAAATACATACTAGTATATGAATAAGATTGCGGCGACATTAAAAGTGTTAATCGTGATGAAAAAGTCTGTTGCAAATCGTATTTCGTCAATATCAACACTGAATTTGCGCTCTTCACTTTCTTTGGACCCATTATACCCCTGTACGTTACCAGGATTTTCAGTTTTGCTGCCCGCATCGTGCTTTTACTTTGCCATTGTTTGCGTCGTTCATTTATTGATCAGCATCAGCAGGGGACGCTAATATGCATGACGCGTAATAAGAGCACAATGTAACGGTATAAATTCATGGCGCCAATGGCCAATTCGAAACCAATCGAGCAAAATATGAAAAACGAAATAAGTTATAATTATACCTGCCACATCTCGAGGAAAGAAAGCAGTCTGATTTTCCTAGAAAAGGATTCGCAGGCAGGTAAAATCAAATGTACACTCGTAAGTCAGTCTTTTTACTACTTATACGTTTTCATCAATAAGCCCTTAAAATCATCGCGCACTATCCCTCTTGATTTTTATATCTGCGTTTGTCGTGTGATCCTTTTTGTATGCAGAACATTGTTTCCCTTTGTGCGCCCATTTTGATCGTGTTTTTCACTGTCAGTTTTATCGCCTTTGCATATGGACGAATGTAGCCTATGGGGTACCTCGTATACCCTTCATACGGTTGCGTGTGATCTTAGCATAATAATGGTAGTCTTTATATACATATTGCCCAGCAATAATACATGTACCATTCAAACCAAATACAATTTTATCACAATTTGAGATCGTATCAAGTGTCTTGTATGCACTTATAATTACATCTCATTCAATTATACATTGTATTGAAGAAAACAAAATGTAATTTGCCAACATATGATTCAAATACAAGATAACGCTTAATTTAGGGTTTATGCCAGTACGAATGTGTATCTATGCGTAACGGATAGTACTGTATGTGTTTACGTGTATGTGTATGTATGTGTGTATGTATAAATGTTTAGGTATATGAGTAGTATGCATAGCACGTATAAATATAATTATTTGTGTGTATGCATTTATGCATATGTTTGTGCTTGTATGTGTGCCTTTCTACTTATACATTTGTACATCATAGACCTATGTATGCATGGATGCTTTCTAATCAGGGGTATAAGGGCCTGCTAATGTTTGTTAACGTGCCGTTGGAAATGTGAAATAGGTTCTGTCTGTTAGATGACAAAAAGGGCGAGTGATGTTCGAGTGAGTATTTCACTTGATCTGGAGGACCATAATTGTGTCCATGAGCACGACACAGATCAGGTAGATGATGAGGAAGAAGCGATCGACGACCCTGGCAACGTTCTGCCACTCCGTCGTCACTTGTTCGTCTCTGTCGCGCTCGGCGTAGCGGCAAGCCAGGAACCTCAGGTTGGTCTGGATGTCCATGAAGGCGCGGTCTTTCCACGAGAATCTCTGTGGTGGCGGCTGGTGATGGTGTCCTACACCACAAGACCCGCCAGCCACCCCGCTGGCCACTCCCTGCATGCCGGGGTCAGTCTCACCGAAACAGTCTCCCGTCTGGTTGATGGCCGATTCCTCCTTCAGCATATGGTCGGTGGAGGAAGGCGACAGCGAGGCGGGGCTGCTGATCTGCGGCATGAGCTCAAAGTGGCCGCCGCTCCCGTGCAAACTCGGTGTTCCACTCGGATGGGTGTAGGAACTACCCTCACCGCACTTTGGGGAGTCCACGCTCATGCAGAGGATGCTGCTGAGCACCCGAAGGAAGACGTGACGCACCCAGCGGGGTACGGGGGCGCGCCGGTGGTGGAGACTGAGGACTAACACTGTCATCACCGTTGAGAAGGAGACCAGGAAGATGGTGATGATGTAGTATCGAGCTGTGAATCAAAAGAAAATTCACAAACTCTTAAAAGCTTTGGGAACAGGTCATGCTTTATAGAAGGAGGTACTGGTGAAGCTGTCTTGGGCTAAGTGAAATCTCGTCGCTTAAGTTTTTTCTCTTCCATTTGTTTTCAGCTTATTGTTGCGATTATTATCATTATTAATCATTATTATTGTCATTATCATTGTAATTGTTATTGTCATATTGCTATTAGTGTCAAATACATATATATCATTATTATTCTCACTGTTATCACTATTTGATATTATCAGCATCATCAGCAACAAGATCATTCGTCAAGATACGCTTCATCACGGTCGTAGACGGTTATGTGAAATTGATTTCGTCAGTGGGCGTATAGTCGAGATTTGCACACTTCAACTTATCTTAACCCCCCTCCTCCCCCACCCCCCCCCCCCCAAAAAAAAAAAAAGCGTGCCGGACTTTAACTTTGCGCAGTGGAAGGGGTTTGTCCCTTCTCCGTTCTACTTACCCAACACGGGGATGGAGTCACTGGTTGCCGGCATGTTCTCGGCGATGACGAGCATGAACACCGTCAACGACAGCAGCACTGTGATACCGAGGGAGACCTTCTCACCGGAGTTGCAGGGGAGAATGAACTCGACCATGGACATCATTGAGATGAGCACGCAAGGGATGACCAGGTTGACGATGTAGAACAGCGGCTTGCGTCGAATGTTGATGGTGAAGGTTACATCCGGGTACTCTTTGTCTGGACAGCAGGAGTAGACTTTTATGTTGCTATGGGCAACGATAGCTGTGGAGTGAGGAATCAATTCTTGTTAAATACAAATTCATGCGGCGCAGGTTCGATATTCTGTGACATTATTAATGTTAAACAGAAGTATCTCCATAGCTGTTCGGTACGTGTATACGGAGTCATCACTCGACCGACACCCACGAGTCATACAGCCTACGAGTTCGACACTGAGAAGAGGTCCATGAGTCATGAGTTCGACACTAGGCAAATAAAGCCTATGAGTTCGACTCTAGGTAAAAACAGCCCATGAGTTTGACAGATACAACACGGGACTTAATGTGTCGGTCTCGTAAGCCTTGTTAGCTTAGTGTCGAACTAATTAATGGGCTGTACGACTCGTTAGCTGTATAACTCATGGGCTGTATGACTTGTGAGCTGTAAGACTCGTGGGTGTCGGTCTCGTGACGTACAGCCGGTAAAAACAGCCCACGAGTTGGGCTGTATGACTTGTTAGCTGTATGACTCGTAGGCTGTATGACTCGTGGGTGTCGGCCCTCGTGACGTGCACCCGTGTATACACATCATCGTAACACCCTTTAGGCTTTTCAGAAGATACCTTTGTAAATGACGATCCTTATTATTATAATTCTTATCATTTTCATTTTTTGTATTATCATTATCATTAACGTTATCATCATTGTTGTGTTCCTATTGAAATCATTATTTTCTATTTTAGCTGAGCTATTCATTGGCTATTTGGACGACGCTCATGATGCATCCATTTCTAATCGTACAGACTACAAACATTGCTCTTTAACTCTTTGAATAATGTCATACCAAATAAGGAGGTTAGTATAGGGTACGCAATTATTCAAGGTCGATGAGTTGAGATTTAGGTCTTTGGTTCCCTCTTACAAATCATTATCTTACAATAAAATCTAACATAATCCCAAGGTAGCATCCCCGTATTTCAAACCTTTTTTCTCGCTTGGCATAAATCTAAAAAACGCGGATTCATTCAGTGGACACAATGTAATGCTTACCGAGTGTATCCCACTCGCCGTTATAGTTGTAATTGGCAGCATCAGCCCTTCCCTCCAAGTAGTCAATGTAGCGTCGGTCGTGTTGCCACGACCCCATCTTCAGCTTACACTCCTGTTTGTCAAACGGATACAGGTACACGTCGATGTTGCACTCACTAATCATCGTAAGGGGCGCGCTCCAGTCGATCATCCCATCGTACTGCACGATGGTCAGTGTCTCGACCGTCATCAGTTGGTCGTTGCTTTTTTGTCGGCTTCGACATCGACAACATGGTCGATGAGGATAAGTGATAGGATGTAAAAAGACAAAATTTGACATTTTTATATGATAATTTATATCACTCTTTAATTGCCACACCTGCAGAGATATACACACCCAATAAAAGAAATATTAAAGAATCAGATGTGATTGTTTGTTTAGTGTTAAACACACAAGAATTCTGAATTACAGTACAGACAGTAATCATGGTAATAGCAATTATCAATTCAATATTTCCTTTGTTTTATTCACCTTTAATTTAATGATACATTCCTGGTACGCAATCTATACAGACACTAAACACTAAACTATATTATATAGTTTTATTTTATATTTCACTATATCTATGTTGTTTCGATTACATACTATCCTGTATGTGTGATAATACAAACAATGTTTGAGTTGTATGTTGTCATTTTTACATAGCAATTCTTATGATGCGACATGTGCAGATGAATGAGCAAATAAAGAATAATTGAATTTAAAATGAATTATTTTTTGCTCGCTGTGCTTTGGTCGTTCGAGACATTCTATTTTCTTTTTCAGCTATTCTGAACGGGGTAATACCACAAGACCGACACCCGTGAGTCATACAGCCCACGAGTCTTATATGGCCCACGAGTTCGACACTAGGCAAATAAAGCCCCTGAGACCGACACAAGGTAAAAACAGCCCACGAGTTCGACAGATACAACACGCACGGGGTTTAATGTGTCGGTCTCTTGGGCCTTGTTTGCTTAGTGTCGAACTCATGAACTGTATAATGACTCGTAGGCTGTAAACTCGTATAGGCTGTATGACTCATGGGTGTCATTCTCGTGACGTGCACCCTTCTGCTCTACTCTGAAAACAGCAAGCAAGTTACAATCATCAAAATATGATTTATGAATATTCTAGAATTGGAACTGATACGTTTTACGTATAAACTTGGATGCCTCATCCTAAAAAAAAAAAAAAAAAAAAAAGGCTAGCCAAGTCTACACGTCATAACATAATACAGTGCACTGTATCAATGTAAACACATGCAAAATGGCTTTTATCGTACATTTTGCTTCGAAAGAAAATGTATCTTTGTCACTTCTTTGATTTTGTCGAAATAGGGCAGTATAGTGAGGGCATAATGCTGTGGCAAGACAGGCAGACAAAATAGGAAAGTATAGGTAGGTAGAAAGATATACAGATAGATGAATATATTATTGTAGATATAGGTAGATAGAAAGATATATAAGACCGATTAATATATTACTGTAGATATGTAGGTAAATAGAAAGATATATAGACAGATGAATATATTACTGTAGATATGTAGACAGATAGAAAGATATATAAGACAGATGAATATATTACTGTAGATATGTAGGTAGATAGAAAGATATATAGACAGACAAATATATTACTGTAGATATGTAGGTGTAGATAGAAAGATATATAGGCAGGCGAATATATTACTGTAGATATGTAGGTGTAGATAAAAAGATATATAGACAGGCGAATATATTACTGTAGATATGTAGATAGATAGAAAGATATATAAGACAGATGAATATATTACTGTAGATATATGTAGGTAGATAGAAAGATATATAGACAGATGAATATATTACTGTAGACTATGTAGGTAGATAGAAAGATATTATAGACAGACGAATATATTACTGTAGATATGTAGGTGTAGATAGAAAGATATGTAGACAGGCGAATATATTACTGTAGTAGGTAGGTAGAATATATATAGACAGATGAATATATTACTGTAGATATGTAGGTAGATAGAAAGATATATAGACAGGCGAATATATTACTGTAGATATGTAGGTAGATAGAAGATATATAGACAGATGAATATATTACTGTAGATATGTAGATAAATAGAAAGATATATAAGACAGATGAATATATTACTGTAGATATGTAGATAGATAAAAAGATATATAAAACAGATGAATATATTACTGTAGATATGTAGATAAATAGAAAGATATATAAGACAGATGAATATATTACTGTAGATATGTAGATAGATAGAAAGATATATAAGACAGATGAATATATTACTGTAGATATGTAGGTAGATAGAAAGATATATAGACAGATTAATATATTACTGTAGATATGTGGGTAGATAGAAAGACAGACGAATATATTACTGTAGATATGTAGGTAGATAGAAGATATATAGACAGATGAATATATTACTGTAGATATGTAGGTAGATAGAAAGATAATATAGACAGATGAATATATTAATGTAGATATGTGATATGCACATACATAACGTGTGTGTGTGTGTGTGTGTGTGTGTGTGTGTGTGTGTGTGTGTGTTTGTATGTAGATAGATAAATTTTATCCATAGACCAACAGTTCTGAATGAATAAACGGAACATTAACGGCCAAATAGAGAGAATAGATAATGAAATTATATACCATGAGATTGTGAATCATAATGATGTGTAGAGAGTGGAGGGCAGCAGTAAGAGAAAGAGAGAGATATGGATGTAAGGTGAGATAAATGAATTACGTGTTATAGAGCACGGTGTCTGGGAGCCATATCTTGCTGGCAGGTATCCTGAGCACAGTCAGGTTGTTGTAGTCTAGAGGATCCCACATCAGATACTCGTCTCGCCATCTCTAAAAGAACAAACAAACAGCAACAACAACACAGACAGAGACATTCAATTAGCGGAAGACACATGCATGAACGTGAGGAAGAGAAGGTTTGAATAAAAACAAATATTTAGGCCTACAGCTAAAACATTATAGATATGACTCATTTATTTTCTTCTGTCGTGCATACCTAGTTTGCACTGGAATATAACTACCATACACAGTCATAGATTTATTAAAAAAGAACAAAACAAATTACACTAAATCTAAACATATCATATTGCAATGTGCCAGAGCTCTATGTTCGAAGTATTCACACTTATGTATTTTCTTTATCTATCTTGAAATATATTATATACTGTACATTTTATTTTGTTAGATTGCTACACAGATTTCCCTCAGGAGGTTCTTACAAAACAGCACGTATCAATAAATCAAAACAGATTGATCTTATATAATAATAATACATGATTCTGTAATGAGTTGAATGACAAGCAATATAATTATGATGATATTACTTAACTGTATAGGTCTGAATAATGGTCTTATGTCTTAAGTCTTAAGTCTTAATGGTCTTAAGCCTTAATGGTCTTAATGGTCTATGTCTTAATGGTCTTAAGGCTGCGTTCATGCGAAACTAGAATTGCGTTTCTAAACACGTTTAGTCGCTAAACGTGTTTAGTTGCGTTGCGTTCATGCGATTTTTCCATTTAAACGCGTTTCAAAACGCCGATCTGAAACGCGGAAAAAAGGGCGTTTTGAATCATGATTCTGCCACAATCACGATCGCAAAAACCGCATGAACGCAACCGTGATTTCAATCATGATTCTATGACGTCATTGTGCGCTGTGCACATGCATGTCTCATGGGGTATCCCATGCACAGCTTCTAGTTCTGTTCGCGTGCTTGTGTACGTCTTATGAATCGTGTTTTGGTACCATACTTGCACTTGTTTGTTTACATCAACGCCATACACCGATTCTATGCTAGTATCTAACGTTAACTGTTTAATATAATAATACATGTAATTACTCTCCGATTGAGTTGATAAAAGTAATAGCTGCAGCGCTGTGTCTACCAAGGGAAACAATTGGAGAGACGAAGAATTAGGATTATTCCTCGATCTGTTTCTCGATCTGTGGGCAGAGCCTGAATGCCACAGCTTATCGGAAAGTATTCACCGAAATAAAAATGTAAAGGCCTGCACGGCTGGAATAAGGAGGTCTGGCTCGAGTTGCAGAGACAAGGTCAAACTGCGCAGTGCGCTGCGCAATGGCAAAGGATGAGCTGAGCCAGAATCAGCATTGCGAAAGCCCGCATGAACGCTCTTCCGCTGAGACCGTGATTTGAAACGCCGTTTTGAATCATGATTCATGTTTGTGATTCTGGCTACGAAATTCGCATGAACGCGGCCTAAGTCTTATGTCTTATGGTCTACTTATGTCTTTTGGTCTACTTTGTACTGCTTCTGCCTAGAAAAGTCTCATTGATGTGATGTCAGAGAGTAATCTGAAGATGTCAAAGATATTATTTTACTAGGTTCATTCTACTTCATTGTCCACCCTTATTTACAGGGGAAAAAATCAGCTGAAGCCCTATTTGACCAAGGTTAGTGATATCTAGCAATTCAAACACCATGGTAGGCATGAGCTTGCAAAAATAAACTCATTGGATTTTTTTATCGTCTTAGATACTTGTCTACAACGCACCAATGACCATAGTTATCTAATAATATGTGACAAATTGATGAAATGAGATCCTCAGCTTAAGAACAGTTCAGTGAGATCAGAGTGGATTAGACGTCTAGCCATGCCTGATTAAATAGGACAACGGATATATAGAAACAGACTATTTTAGCGTCAGGTGATATGGGAGAGGATTGCACCATTATGACGAATGAGCAATCAATCGAATTGCCCGCCTGAAAGAAAATTATTTGGATATCAATGTGCTTCTATAACTCCGCAGCTTGAATTAGTGTTAAAAACAAATCAAGGTCAATTTTCCGCAAAGGCATATCAATTTGTTTATGGTGTGTTCGCTTAAGAACATCATTCATCCAAACAGGGTGTTGACATTAAACGTTCAAATTAAATCTAAATTATGATAGGGAACAAGAAGGGCACTGGGACGTGTTTTGGTAGATAGAATCAGAACATGCGAGACATCTATAGTCAAAGGTAACAGATCATTATATTCGTTTTCGCTCGTTCAAGACAACTATATAATTATATAGTCAATTTGATTTTGGTGTGGTGAAATCGAATTGTGTTCTGATGACAGAGAATAAGGTTTTCACTGTGCAGTAATTTTTTAAATCTTTAATGACATCTACCAACAAACAAATACAAACTAACACCATAGTTCTGATCAGAAAGTTTGAAAATCGTTGATGACAATGCATATATATATATATATATATATAATGTGAGAAATAGTTCCCTGGGTCCCGAACGTACGCGGTGCCGCATTGTTGGATGCATATAGTTGAAAGAAATTGGACTGAGGCGGGACGTTGCTCTCGATCTTAGTCTCCCTTTTATTTGTCAAGCTTTCGGCCCGTCATTGGGCCTTCGTCAGGACCTACCAACAGAACGATTATTATATGAATAACCTGATGTGTCATATAATATATAATGCAATTTCACATATTACCAATCTTCTCAATCCTTTCCTTTATATACACAAATCAATCATTCAATTCAATACAAATATCCACTCTAACCTCCAGTCATCATCAGAATAACATCATATGTCCAAAAAATATATAAATAAATTCTTATATCATAATGCTGCCATATAATAATCATATTGTCTTATAATGCAAACAAACCCTTCTCATATATATATATATATATATATATATGAGAAGGGTTTGTTTGCAAAAACCGATAAGTCCATTTTTGAAGATTTTGAAGTACGATCTCTGTCATAAAGTACAAAATAATACATTTTAAATGATATATTGGTCACTACATATAAAGGTATATTTTTTAAGTTATGGTCAAAAGAAGCAAAAATTTTCTTATTATTCTCTCTATTTTTCTTGACCTTTAATCGCAAATATCTCCATTTGGCAAATATGGACTTATCGGTTTTTGCAAACAAACTCTTCAAGTGAAATATATACATATGTATGTATGTATATATACATATATATGTATGTATGTATGTATATATATATATATATATATATATATATATATATATATATATATATATATATATATATATGTCATATTCCTTTACATATCTCACCTGTGTCAACCAGACCATGGTGCTTAACGTCTGAAACTTTTCGTTCTGTAATAGAGACATTAGAGGCAGATAAAGAGAGTGAGAAGAAGAGGGAGAGATAGAGTGAGAGAGAAGATGAAGGGAGGAGGAGGGAGTCAGAGTGAAAGAGAGGAGAGAGATAGAGAGAGGTGTCTTTAAATGATAATTGCTTGTGATATTGAAGAAATTCTTTTGTAGAAAGTCATCACTTCTATTTTCATAATGTATCAGTCTTATGAGCTTTACTAGTTTGTTTTGTTTTGTTTTGTTTTTTAAGTTCGAAGATAAAATACACGTTTCCACTGACATTGTCTCATGCAGAAACTTAAGACATTGAGTCCGAAAGGGGCGGTATGTCACCACAGTAAAAGATTAAAAAAAAAAGATTTACATTTATCATAAGTATACCAATACATTCCGATGTATATATTACGTGTGACTATGCACACACTGATACACGTATGAACTTTATCATTCTTCGTCTTAGTGATGAATATTTTCCACAATCAACATTATGAACATAATATGCATCTATATGATATGTGATCGATCATAATGTACAATATGATATTTAAGATGTGATATGTAATAAAGTATAGAATGATTTTATGAATATCATAGTAAAACTATATAAGGATGTAATTATGTAGTATAACCTAGATAATGGTTATGATAGGGTTTGATTGTATCTAGTAGAAAACATAATAATAATCGCGTTTCCGAGTTGAACAAGGTCAGTTTTGCCCCTATACGTTCTAGTTTTGAGGGTCGTTCTCTTTTCTCTGCCTCGGTGGCTGAAAACTAGCCAAGAGTCACTAACACGATTACACACACCGCGAGAGGTATTCTAGTGTCTCTAATGCGATTTCTGCTGCATTATACGGCCATTAGAGTATGCTTCCCTGCATAATGTTACCCGTAATGATTTTGCCGGTAATAGCGAACGGGCGGGTGTAAAATTTGTTTGTGTTCTCTCCGTTATAGGGGACCTTCATCACGCCAGATTATCTTGAAGAAGAGAAATAATAATTAGACTGAATGCTTCTCATGAATTTTGCGATCAGCAAATTGACTTCAGCAAAAACTTGCCCCTGAGCCTGGCTGATAAAGCCGTGTCCGTAACGTCTCTTACCACTAACATGAGTTTCCTGAATGAATTAGGCAATCGCATCAAAATGTATTTGCTTATACTAGTGTTCTAGTTTACGTACGGATCATTTTGTATATCTTTTACACTTAATCACCATCACAACTGAAGTTAGTTACTAGTATATTATTATGACTCCTCAGTGCATGAATATATAAGGAATGGATTCGTTTAGTTTTGTTTAGAACATACTCTTCCGTTTTGTTTAATACAAATGAATAATAATATTATTTTATTATCAATTTCTTCTCTTGGTTCTTGCAAAGCAAACGTGTCAAATGTCATAGAAACTGCAAATGAATTATTGAGAGGGGGATTGATATCCCTTTTAGGAAAAATACAGGTATGCCACTCATGCTGTTTGTTTGTTTGGCGAACTGTTTGGTTGGTTATTGTTTTTGTGCTGTGTCAGTGAAAGGGGAAAGAGGTCTTTATTCGCTCTAATAACTGCTGTGACGAAAGTTTTGCACAATCTTCTGTCTTTGTTCAAGAGATATGCATACCACTCTGTTAGATGATCAGGCATTTTCCAGCTTATATCACCTGCGTAGGGCATAGATGTCAGCATGATAGGCCTATACGGTCTCTATACTACGCGGAAATATTGTCCATCATTTTACACCAAACTTAGAACAAAAAATCGAGATATTTCTTCGAGAAAATCCCTGTCTTTCCCATTATCATATGATGCAGATTTATACGGAGACGATTGTTGATGACTTTACACACACACACACACACACACACACAATTGTGAATCTAGTGACATGATATGACGTGGAATTACCTGAAAGCGTGTTATGAGCTACCAGCAAGGGGGGGGGGGGGTGGACCGGGACCTGTGCCCCCAGGGGTACCCCAACTCCGCTAACATTGTGATAGATGAGCGATAACATTCATTTCCTTCAATCAATCATTATATATTAAAATGGAGCACGAATGAGCATTATACGAACAAACACATCAATATCAAACAGTCAAAAAACAATCAAACAAAGAGAACAAACCAAAATCTGGAACTTACCACAAGATTAATTTGTCCGAGGTCGAGTTCTAGCGTAACGTTGACCGTGTAGGACTCATTGAGAACAGGCCTCACGATTCTACTGTACTTGTTGTTGATGAAGAGGTCCTCCACCAGCTGCTTTTGTTCGGGCGAAGCCGAAACGAGACCTGAAATGTGATTGAAAAATCATAATACCTTGAATGATTTGGATGATATTTGGTTTTTGTTTTTGTTTGTTTGTTTTTTTTTTGTTTTTTTTTTCAGACGGAGATTATCTGGGATACCTGTCCACTCCTTATAAGAACAAAAGCACTTTACCTTTTTCTGAGCTAACTTAAAGTGGGTAATTATCTAGTGACCGGTTCCCGCTTCTGTCCTTCCGTTTTCGTATCGAGAATGTTCGCTCTTTGGATTCAAAGTAAAATTGAGTTTACGGGTGTGTGGTGGGGAAGGGTGATTGGAGGAGTAATATTCCTTTCCAGCCTAAATCACATAAGACTCAGGTTGTTAATATTCATGTCAAGTGATAATATGATATTATGAATAACTGTATATTACCAAACAAGTGGACTATCTTGAATGACCTTAACTCAAAATTTCTGTAAAACATTGATAAACGAAGAATTCAAAGCTTTGATGATAGACAATCAAACCTATCAAGAGATTCTACTTTTTTTCATATTCTTTTGCTGAGGGTTTATCGCGAGTATTTTGTAAATCAGTGCTTAAACGAATAGGTTCCAAGACAGTTAACGATTACTGCTGAACAACATTTTACTTTTTTTCTTTTTGTCTGTTTTGTTGATTTTCATGCCACCCAAACAGCATTAGCTGGGAAACGGGGTAAATGCAATCAAATATTGCTAATCAGACTAGATTCCTAGCTGATTCAATCCAATTTACGATGGTATTGACCTCGAAAGCATGTACTGTTAGTACACTGGAAGCTAATTAATGCCAATATGGAAGAATAAACATTTAATTCCGTCATCTTAGCGTACTCGATTTTCATATTGAGCTTCAGGCATATTGTGGCAAAAACGGGAAAGGATTATGATAGAATCTCTGGGTGAGAGAAGAAAAAGAGATGAGAGAGGCGGCGGGCAACGCTGTCCCGGCAATTGTGAGAATCTCAAACAACATCGTGTTCTACCAAAATGTCCCCGGGACATTACATGGGCACCCGCCACAGAGGGCAGGTAATTAGATTTTAGGGCCATCACTGATCGCTTGCATTTCAGAAATACTCGGATGACTTTTGCGAGATACTGTATTCTATACAGAGATCAAAAAGAAGAGGTTATCTCTGCGGTTCTGTATACTTCTGTACCTTACTAGATTCCTTAAAAATCACAGTTTGTAATATCTTTCACGAGCAAACCAATTAAGAAGCTGGAATGAGTCGCAAGTTTGCCTAGTCTAGTTTTCATATTTTTTTACGACATGTTTTTGCGAAATCGAGACTTGCGTAGTCAATTTTTTTTTCTTGTACTATATGTTAACGAAGTATTCACTGTTATGATTAATTTCTATTCGTATTCATTGTTTAATCTTAATATCTAACTTGACAATGGAATCGAGTTAAACTCAGCTAATTAGGATATGGGATTGTGTCCTGTCTCGGAATCGCACAACTTGAGAACCGGTTAGCAGCAATTATACTGACGACTGACGGCAGCAATTATAAGCTGTGTCTGTGGCGTATTACTGTTATCATGGGAACTGAACAATGCAGTGCAGAAATCGCCGGAACTTGCTCATGAAATGTGAATAAGTCATCATCTATTATCATTCAAGACATTCAAGACAAAATGTTACGCTGGTGAGTTTAAATAAGACGTTCGATGTGACCATGAATCGCATTTGTTGTCATTATCAAACACGGGGTAATGGATACAACTGAAACAGGTTTTTGTTTTTTATGTGAGTATTTTGCCATGAAACTTGCACGTGTTTGTAAGTGTCCCTTGTATCTTGCTTTTTCCTTTCGTGAAAATTTTGCGTTACCTCTTAAAGGGAAGTGAATAAAACCAGGCAAAATTATTCAAATTCATGAAATTAAAACGCTGATCAGTGTTCATTTTTGTCGATGTAGGAAAATTTGTTAATCAGTCGAAGGCGAAATTATGTTATCTTCCTTTTATTTGAAAGGGCCAATGTCCTATAAAGGCCTATACTATGAAAATAGAAGGACCCCCGAAAAGTTTCGTCGGAGCATTTTCGTCCAGACTGCCTTTTAACCCTCTTTGTCGTGATATAAAGTGCATATCAAAATTAATTTCGTTTGTTTTTTATGAGCACTTAGGGCCTACATTCTAACAAAGCATGGTTCCATCAAAAAACTTATTTGTCAACTTTTTGTTTACCCGAGTGGGTCCTATTGTTTGTGATTTTAGTGATACTTACAAAAATAGTAAAATACAGAGAGGCATGATATGAAAGACACAACAGCAATGACAGAATACATGTAGGCCTACTATAATACAGCATCAAGAAAAACAAAACCAAACAAAACCCTCAAACACACACTTTAAGAAGCAGAATTAACTCTCCCCAAACTTACCATGTAAACAATTCAGCAAAATGCCAATAAAGAAAGCTAGAAACCATCTTCTTCTGGACAGACGACAAACTGATGGACACTCCATTTCTACTCGAATCGTTCCTCATTCCTCAGTGTTACAGACAGAAGGTCGGTGATGGAACACACCGATACCAGCGGTGTCGGGTAAGGAATCGACTCGGAGCCGATGTGTCACCGAAAGCCAAAGGCGAAGAGGCGCTAAAGTGAAAGACTCCTGTTATGGCCAGGGCCACTCCGGGTTGTGATACAAGGTGTCGGCACATCACTCTATTTATCAACAGCGACCTTCTAGTCTCTTCATACAGGCTGAGCTTCATTTTGTTGTTTTATCTTTCTTTCTTTTCGTTGTCACGAGCGTTGCCAAATGAAGGGTCTTATTGCAAAATTAGCTAAGTGCCATTTTTGAACATTTCAAAGGAAGTCCGTTATCAGATAGAACAAAATTAAACCTTCCAGTATACCTCACTTATCAGCTAATTGTGACATTACAAGGTGTATCCTAAAAGTTATGATTAAAGATGTCCTGTATTTTCTTATTATTTTCGTTGTTTTTAGTAGCTTTAATCACAAATATCTCAACTTAATAAGAATGAAGTTAGCTCGTTTTGCGCTAAAACATTCAAATCCACAGATAGGTGCGCTATCAGCGTGATATATCCGTTAATATTTTTCCGATCTTATAAGGAAATGAGAATAAACTGTGAGATAAACAAAATGAAAAAAGTGAGAGAACTTCCCGTATACTTTGGATCTGAAGTAAAAGGAAAAGAATCGACGGTGATGGAAAATGGAAACTATAAGGGATAGTGGAGAGATGAGTGGAGAGTGGAAATGTGGAGACTGGAGATGATTTTGCCTATCAAATGAAACAAACGATGACAGAATTTATCAAAAATATATAGAATTGGACAGTTTCGGGTTTTGAGATTGTATGTTTTCACTGAACATGGCCGGCGGAACCAGGGGCCGAGGGGGCTCCCCCCCCCCCCCACTTTTTTGCACAATACATAGAAATACATAGGGTAAACCATTCCCCCCCCCCCCCCTCTTTTTGACCCCGGAAGTGGCACCCGAACGAAAAAAAAAATAGGATGTGATCAGGCTTTTATAGAAAGCGGTTTTTGTTTTTTGTTTTTTGCTTGTTAGCTGATGAAACCTGGAAGATTTTTTATCTTAATTTAATTTCTAAAGGAAATTTGATAAAAATGTATGTTTAGGTCAGTAGAAGACCTTTGAGGGAATCTAACTCCATTGTTGTTATCAATATCACTATTTCGTGACTCTAAATATGACATTTTTTTAAAGTCCATAATACAGGTATTTATATTGTCTGAGTCTGACGAAACATATTATTCGATCTGTCTTCGCTTTTATTCATATGAATACCAACATGCTGTGGAATTGCACGTTCGAAAAGACTGCTTTGCCGTGGCCCAACTCGAGTACAGAGGTGAATATTTTTCATGCATTTCTGTGTTGTAACTTATTACTACTAGTATTTGGATGCATCAAAGTGGTATATTAGGCCTGATATCGTTACCTCAGCTCTTTATATACCAGTACAAAATTTGCTAGGTTCTAGTCTAGTGACTCTTTCAGTGAGCACTGGACAGCCCCCCGTAGCACTTTCTGACGCAGTGCCGTACTGACGGAGCAGAGCGGGTTGATAGATATCAACCCGCTCTGTGACGGAGAGATGAGCGCCCTCAGCGTTAGAATCACACTAATCCCCCATGTCTTTTGTGGAAAGTTGCTGAGAATCGTGACCACCTCAGAGGTGCAGCTACATTTAATTTGAAGAATTTGGGAAAGTGAGGTGCTACAGATTAAGCCGCCGCCATGAAGATAACATCGGCAGGTAAGTATGATTTCACCACTTTACACAAACTTTGTTTGGTAAGAACCCTCTTTTGAGGCGTGGAGTGTTACGGTGTGTCCATGTCGACGAGCTCGTGCTGAGTCACTGGATGAATTACATAGGCCCACATACTGAGTTTGCAGTTGGAAATGGAATATTCAGTCATAATGTGTTTATGTTCGCCTTCCCACCATGCATTATCATTTAATCGTATTTCTTGATGGATTGCCACAGTATTTGCATTATCGATATAACGGGCAGGAGAACCCCCTACATTCAAGGACAGTCCACGAATTGTTGAAATCCTGAAATTTGAAGTGTAAATTTAAAGTGGCGTGGTGAGAGTGAGCGATGAGGCTGAGACTCGAGAGGATTTGTCAAATTGTGATTCGCCATGGTGTAACTGTTAGTGTTAGAGTAAAACAACCCTGTATGCGGCAGGGTGCTTATTTCTGACAGATGGAATTTCATTCATCAATAAAACAGCTAATGAACATCATGTGTGCTTAGTCCCACTTTAGAACACAAGCAGGAGGAGTTAGCATACTTGCCAACTCTACCGCATTTGGCGGTATGTAGACTACCGCTTTTGAAAGATTTCATAAGCATTCAAGCTAGTGGTAGTGCTGCTCGCATAGGCATCCTGGATTCTACCGCTTTCTCAAATGAAAATGTTGGCAAGTATGAGTTAGTCTACTCGCAAGTGTTAACTTATGGGAAGTGCAGTAACGTGACACCCGTTTGGGCCTTTTCATCAATTAATGAAATGGCCTCTGCTGCAAATAAGCACCCTGTACAAAGCCTGCCGTAAACGGGGTTGTTTACTCTAGAGACCTAAATTAAAATTTGTTCCTCCCACAATGTGTCAGTGGTTAAACTTGTAGTTGCAGTCAAGAAACAGAATATGACAGAAATTCAATTGAGTCATAATTGGTCAGCTTGTTAATTGAATTGACGGACTGCCCACCGCAATTGCGACTCTGCTGTGCCCGTGGATGTCAGCAATCTCAATTCTTTGCAATTCTTTTTACTTTACATTGCATTGATTACAATGTGTGTATCATCACAGGGCATCAATCCAGCAAAATGGTTTTGATGTAGAGTTGTAGACCTTGGCTCTGGACACTAAGTCTATGTTTATGAGTGGTGTAAAGTTCTTGCCCTGTTGGCTGTGATACCCTTTGAAGTTTTTCATGTTACACTGAATGAAGGTCATCTTCTTCTTCTTCCTGTTCAGTACAGTCCACCTTTGGTGTATTGTCGTACTGTTGGCAGGCATGGTGTGGAGGTGTTTATGTACAGTGCAGGTTAAAATGACTACATTTTCTAGAGTGCAGCTAAAAACATCCCATTCCCTTCTAGCGGAGTTGAATATCTTGCACCACTTGCTTAAACTGAGCTAAAGTTGTGCAGTTGAAGGTATCCTGGGGCAGAGCATTCCATAGTCTGGTTGTGTCTGGGAAGAATGTCCTTTGGTAGCTAACAGTTCGTGCATATGGAATAAAGAGCTTGTGAGAGTGTCCGCGGAGTGATGTTGATGAAGAAGGGTGTATGATATCTGGGGGTATGTCAATGAGTGAGTACTTGATGCGGTACAGCATTACTACCTTGAGTTGAGCCCTGCGCTCTTGAAGTGTAGGCCAATGTAACTGGTGGAGCATGGCTGCAACACTGCTTGTTCGTCTGTAGTCATTGCAGATGAAGCGAGCATAGCGACGTTGCACCATCTCGAGCTTGTGTATATTGTCTTGAGTGAACGGGTCCCAAACAGTGCATTCATATTCCATTATGGGGCGTACCAGTGCTTTGTAGCACAACTCCTTTGTGTTTCTTGGACATGACCTGATGTTGCGTTGTAAGAAAGCGCTGGTTGAGTTTGCTTTCTTTGTTATGACATTGATGTGATGGTTCCAATTCAAGTTTTGAGTGAGATGGACACCAAGATACTTTGCAGTATCAGCTTGATCGAGGATCTGACCATGGATGTTATAGGACTTGATTATCGGACGTCTCTTTTTGGTTACATGAAGAGTTTGGCATTTCTTGGGGTTGAATTGCATGAGCCAGTCTTCCTCCCATTGCTGTAATGAGTCAAGATCCTGTTGTAACTTGACTGTGTCTGCCTCAGACTTGATGTTACGGTACAACATGCAGTCATCTGCAAATAAGCGTACAGTGGTATCTGGAGATATGCATTCTGGTAGGTCATTGACATATAGAAGAAATAGCAAGGGTCCGAGGACACTACCTTGTGGAACGCCTGAAGTTACATGGCCTGTGGTTGATGAAACTCCTTCCAGGGTGACTTGTTGGGTGCGATTGCGGAGGAAGGCAGAGATCCAGTCATGGGTTTTATCCTGAATGCCATAGAAGTGCAGTTTGTACAGAAGTCTTGAGTGTGGGACCACATCAAACGCCTTGGAGAAATCCAGCAGTAATACATCGTGTTGCTGTTTGTCATCAATCCCTTTAGCAAGATCTTGAATAGCCAAGATGAGTTGTGACTCACAGGAGCGTTTTTTTTCGGAAGCCATGTTGTGCGTTTGATAAGATGTTTTTCTCTTCAAGGTGATTCATTATGCTACTGCTGACAATGTGTTCCAACACTTTGCATGAGATGGAGGTCAGAGAGATCGGCCGATAGTTCTCAGCCTTGTTCCTTTCTCCTTTTTTAAAGACAGGAGCCACATTTGCTTTCCTCCAGTCCTCTGGGATTTCACCTTGGTTCAGTGATGCTTGGAAGAAGATTGTGAAGATGGGAGTCAGCTCCAAAGCAAGCTCTTTCAGCAGTCTAGCTGGTAGTCCATCCGGTCCTGTGGCTTTGTGAGTCTGTAGACCAGAGAGGAGCTTAAGGACACCAGCTGCTGAGATAGTGATATTTTCCATGGCAGTATGAGGGCTGATGCCTTTGTCCTTGATGTTGTGTAGGTTTTCATTCTTATTGAACACTGAAATGAACTGGTCATTCAGGATCTCAGCTTTGGTATGTCCATCTGTGTATGTTATCCCTTCAGGAGATTTTAAAGGAGCTACTCCAGTACGTTCGCAACGTTTGCTATTGATGAAGCTCCAGAATCGCTTTGGATTACTTTTGGATTCTGGACTTACAATGTCAGTAAGGTAGTTGTTGTATGCTTCCTTACAGGCAATCCTGGTTTGTTTCTTTAAGTTCAGGTATTCCAGAAAGTCCTTCTGCTTTTGGGATTTTCTTGCACGTACGAAGCTGCGTTTCTTCCTTCTGGTGAGCCGCTTCACAGAAGTGGTGATCCAGGGTTGGTTAAATCTGGTGGATGTCATCTTGGATGGGACATGTTTGTCAAGAAGCTGTAGAAGGAACTGTTTAATCTCGGACCACATCTCTGGAACAGGACTGGTTACAGAAAAATTCTCAATGAAGTTCTTCTGAAAGACGACGCAGTCATTTTTCATGTTGCGGAGATCAGCATTTTTCCAGAGGTGTAATTTTCTCTTGACAGGTTTCCTTCTCTTTGGAGAGACATCAGAGTCTACAACAACAATGTCATGATCACTGATTCCTGGGTGGGCAGTACATCTATTCACAAGTGATGGTCTGTTTGAGAGGAACAGATCAAGAGTCTTGTTGTGTCTGGTTGGGAAAGTGACCATCTGCTGAAGACCGCAGTTGCCAATCATTTCAAGGAAGCGATTGCTGATAGCATGAATATATTGGTTTCCCTCTACTGCTTGGGTGTCCCATTTGATGTCAGGGAGATTCAAGTCACCTCCGAGCCAAAAAACAGCATTCTTATGCTTGTTGCAAAGGTTTTCAATTTCATTGCAGAGATTGTCAGTGTACTGAAGAGAGCTTGATGGAGGTCGATACAGTGCTCCAACTATGAGGGTCTTGTTTCCTCTGAGAGGTAGCTCAGTGAATAAAGCTTCACACTCCGATCTGCTTGGTATGTGCTCACAAGTGTATCTCTTGTTAATGGCTATAAGTACACCTCCGTAACCATCAGCACGATCCTTGCGGAAGACGTCATATGTACTGGGAAATATTTCGGAGGTATGAATGCTGTCGTTGAGCCAGGTTTCTGTTCCGATGATGATTCCTGGTGCTGTTGAATCTATCAAATTTGCAATTTCCTCTTTCTTATTGTTGACACTTTGGAAATTCACTGTAACTATTTTTACACTGGTTGAGAGATTAGTCTTCTTCACAGCACGCCTTTGTGGAAGAGGTGAAGAACTGGCTCTAGGAGGGCCAGGGCTGCCAGGTTCATTTGAGTTGTCTTCAGAGATGCTGCGTAAACTTTCAAAACTGTTCCACGTATTTGTAATGTGTGAGTCAAAGAGGCTTGTTGAAAACTGGGGCATACCACATGCTACACATTGCCAGGAAACATTGGAGTTAGCAAGGGCTTCGTAAATGGGAGTAGCCATGTGCATACAGTCTACATGGTACCACTGCTGGCAACAATCACAGGCAACCCCTCGTTGTTTCCAAGTGACGGCTCCTTCACATATCTGACATGGATATTTTGCCTTGGGGCCAGGATTGAGTTCTACATCTGAAGAAAGAGCCAGAACAAGAAGGCTAAGGTACAGCAGAGCATGATCTTTACCATGCGCACCTTGGGATGACAAGCATATCTCAGATCGTTGCTTCAGCAGATGACTGAACACATTTCCTTTAACATCATGAAGAAAAGAGTTCACTTGTTTTGAACAGAAACTCTGCTGATACTCCATGCTGGGGTTTTGAATATTTTTCCATGAGGAACTGTACATGTACCCGTTTGCATGTTTGCGCTGGTATTGCTGACATGTAAGGATGAAGTTCAGACATGTTGATAGCATCAATAACAAGCAACATCTGTCGATGAAGGCCATCATTATTGCAGCCACGTAACATACACTTGATGGAGGGAGGTAGTCGGTGAGGTACTTAAGAAAGGATCATGGAATCACCTGATAAAAGATGACACTACTAAACTGTAACTACAGGTATATGTAAGTCATGTCTATGGGGCTCAAACTTGCTTGCCAGAGTAGAGCTGACATGTGGTTGTCAAGGCTGGTTTGTCAGAGTGAAAATAAAAAGCACCAAAATTCACAAGAATTCACAAGAATTCACAAGAATTGTCTAAACAGACAAGTAAAAAGTCGGTACTGACAATAAGCCAGGCTTCCATGTATTGCCGGGACTGTTCCACTAATAACACGCTTCATCAGTAATGAGACAGAGAGGTAAGTTGTAGCTTACAGTTTCATGATGAGTGCTGAGGAGTTTCCCGCCATTTTCATCTGCTTGGAAAAAGATGACACACACATGGTATCCTACACATGGGACTGAACTTCCTTGTTGGTTGGTGAAGTTGCAGTAGACATGAAGAAAATCCCCTCTCTGTTGCTCCTTGCACTGAGAGGTCATGGTCACAGTATCCATATTGATGATAGTGTGTAAATATATAGAATCTACAATTTTAACTGAATAATACCCAGATGCAATGTGCCTGCTTATGCACATTATCATTTAATATTCACTTTATTATGTAATGACTTTGTGTATCATTTTAACTTGGAATACATTGCCTTTTTTTTCTGTGATTTAGTCCGTTATCTGTATTTAAACTAGATAAAATGTTTTGCAAGGTGTACTATACATTATTCAAAAAATCTGGCAAAATGCTTCATGAAATGCTCCCCAAGACTTATAGTGTGCTGGTGAATGATTCATTAGACAGTGATTTTTTTGTTTGTTTTTTGGTATGTTTTATTTTTGTAAGTGTAATCTGAGCTGAATTTCATTTTGCTTGTTTTCAGGGGGAGTGATATCTCTACTGGATGAACCAGACATCAAGCTTCAGGTAAAACAAAGAAACGGTCATTAAGTCGAATATTTTAATTGTCATTTTGGATGATGTTTGGTAGTACAAATAATGTGATGTATCTTCTTTCTAGTCCTGTTTCCATCTGATGCATTTAGTTCTATAATAGTCGGTGATAACTGTGACATTTGTCCTATGGGTGCATGTTTATGATAGTAGCATGTAATAATGTCGAAAAGAATCAACTTTCAGACATCCCATGACATTTCCAATCACTTTATTAAGTTGTTGAAGCTATGTTCTTCTCCAGCATTCTCAGAAAAGAACCAGAAAATACATACTGCAAGCAAAGAATACATATTTCCCCCTTTGTGGTAAGTAGGGCTAGTAACAAACTAAAAAGAATTTCCTTTAACAACATCTTGGCACCTACATATTATAAATGACAGATCAATGCATTTTTCAACTTTGCATCATTTTGTAGATTTAACTGCAGGGCTTTGGAACATCAGTTTATGTGAAAATATTGTTTGTGTATGTACTTCAACACTCTGTGTGTTTCCCCTTGTTATTTCTTGAGTGTAGTCCTTCGCCTTGGAAAGACTGAATCAGCTTGTAGATGACTTCTGGGCTGAAATTGCAGACACTGTGGAAAAGATGTAAGTATAATCATGCACTTGACTGATAGTTGATATGTGGTATGACAGGGTATTTTTAATCTGCAGAAATTAATCACAACTTGTTTTCAGTTTTAGCAAATGAGTCATGATGCAGTTGATCAGAGACATGAAATTACATTTACTGAACTTTTGAGTTAACGTGATAGCATTTCCATGTTATGAAATCAGCATTGTACCTTCAGTATAATAACAATCCATGTGATCATCCTGTAGAGCAAAAGATAAACAGCATATAGCTAGTTGAGTTTGAGAAAGGAATAAATTCCTCTTAATAATGCACTTGGTGTGGCAATATCCACATGCAAAAGTTTTGTTTTTCTTGTTCTTTTTAGATGTACCAGTATGCAAAAATTTCATGTCTGCTAAGGGTCATCTGTTGCTGTATTGTGTTGATCCGTCAACATTTTACAGAAGTTTATTTTGTGGACGTAGTCAGGTGACATGATCAAAATTTGTGTGAATATTTTTAGTACCATACCCATTAGATTCTGGTGTAAAACTGACAAAAGTGTTGGATCTACCCTGTGGCCATCCGTTATAGCCATGTAATGATAATGAACAAATGTCTGTCCCACAGTGAGATGCTGTATGAAGATGAGTCGTTTCCTCAAAGACAGCTAGCAGCACTGGTTGCATCCAAGGTAAGAGATTGTGTCTCTTCACCCAAGTGTGTCACTAAATCTTGTTTTTTTTATGGTCTAGTTGGAGATGTTTGGGGACAGATTTCATCTGTGGTGGAATTTCAATGCATACTGTGCCAGCATATCTTGTCTGTAATAAAACTGGTGCAAAAAAGAAGAAGAGAGAACAAAACAGAGCAAACAGGCTGCTATCAAAATATGGTCGTATTGATTGTTGTATGAGCAAAGACAAGAGCCCACCTTTCCTTACCTTCCTGGTTTAATTTCAACAGATGTTCTCTTTTGTTCTCATTTGTTCTACAGTGAAGGTCAGAACTTTATATTATTTGAAATGGTGGAAACCAATATCATGTAAGTAGAGGGGGATGGATTGTCTCGATCTTATTTGTTTGTTTTCAGTTTGTATCATGCATATGATTGAGACCAATAGTACTTGATAACTAGGTTACAAAAAAAAATTCATCACTTTTTTTTTCCCCAATTTATATTAATTTCAGGTATACTACCACCTTGGGGCTTTCGAGGAATCCCTGACATATGCCCTTGGAGCTGGCAGCCTCTTTGATGTGAATGCTACGGGGGAGTATGAAGAGACAACGATATGTAAGTAGTCTTCATCTTCATGATCTACTAGTTGTGATACATGCAAACTGACTGACAGCCTGAAAATAACCAACAAGATATGATATCTCTATCGATATTAGTGTTCTTTAAACCTACTCTCATTTTGAAATAAAAAAGTGGTTTAAGTGGTATTTTGTGAGATCATATTTCAAATAAGCAATACTATACAATATGAGATTTGAACATTGACAACAACAGCTACTACGCATGGCTCATGTTGTGTCAAGATGTGGTTGCAAGATGCATTAAGTCATGTCTAGCTTCCTTTGTGTTAATAAATTTTCATTTAGACCGTCATTGATTTGCTGTGATCATAAATTAGCTTGTATTTAACAAATCCTTCACTTGTGAGTAAATTTGAACTGTTTTGCCTGTATTTCAGTCTGTTATTGGATACAGTGATAATTTTTGAAGATACCATACTAATGTTGTAGTATTGTCTGTATTACAGCAAAGTGCATTGACTTCTACACCAAGCTACGTGTGCACAATCACGACCACGCTGATGACGAGAAGGCCATTGACTCCCGTCTGGAGGAGATTGTGAATCGAATGTTCCAGCGCTGCTTTGAGCAGCAATTGTACAAACAGGCCATTGGCATTGCCCTGGAAACAAGACGGGTCGACAAGTTTGAGAAGGCAATATGTAGCTCGGTAAGGTCACTGTCTTGTCCACTTGGGAGGGCCAAAACCTACCTTTCATTTTGGTGTTGCCTTTGAGACTTGATCAAAATAATGGCATTTTTTTTTAATTCTTCAAACATGGTTTACATTGTCTATGCTGACTATCGGTTGTTGTCTAGGATGAATTACAGGGAATGGTGTTATGTACCCATTGTAAGAATTATTGTGTTCTACACAGCATTCCATTGTGTTTTCATATAGCATTGTTCAAGATTTTAAATGGAGACTTGTAAAGATACAGTGTATATTCACTAACTTATAAAATAGATATGATCAATTTCTATGTAAAATGTTTCAAGTAACTCCATCAGTGTCCTAATAAATATTAAATGTTTAGTGAATTGTCATGTTATTCATCATTGGACACATTTTTTAGATATATCATGTGATAAATGAAAGTAAATATGTCAATTTTTTATATTAGTATTCTTGCAGTATTGGTAACTTTGCATAAAAATTTCCATTATAACCTTACACGGTTCTGTAATTGTCCTGGGATGGTCACTCTCGACCTTCTGTAATATTCTTTTCATCACATCCTTTGTGACTGTAGAATTTTAGTTGTTAAACTGTAATGTGACATTTTTGCCATAGCAACTCAGTGCCTGTCTGTAGCACCTCTTAGTGATGTTCAATTGCTCTCTCCCACAGAATGATGTGCCAGGCATGCTCAAGTACAGTGTGGATGTAGTTATGTCATTGCTACAAATGAGAACGTTTAGGAATACAGTGAGTATTGGAATATTCATATTAGCAATCTTCTGTAGTGTTTTTACAACATGATAAACCTGAAATCTTTGTATAATATCATGCATAATTTGAGTTCTTTTTTCTTTTGTTCAATAAGAAATTTGAATTGATGTTTTTTCCCAAGTATTTTACAGGTAGTGTCTTGCACTCTGAGGCTATATTGCTTTCATCATTAGGTTGTTTTTTTTTTTTTATTTATTGATAAACTCCATTTATTAGGCATAGACGGTTGAATATCAACCATATGAATAAGAGTAAACAGCTCACTTTTTGTAAATATGTTGAATGCTTTCATTAGTAGCAAAATGTTTAGTTTTCAAAAGTGTCAATACAAACTGAATCCTGCAGTTCTCTATCCTCTGCTGTTCTTTCCAGAGATGTAACCAGACTTTTACAAGGTCTTGTTAGAATTGTTTCAGAAGAAAAAAAGATTATCAAAAAAATGTGACTTTCTTCCTCCCTTCCCATAGATCCTACGTGTGTTGGTTCGTCTGTACCTGAACCTAGAGACTCCAGACTTTATCAACGTCTGTCAGTGTCTCATCTTTCTGGATGATGCTCCAGCCGTGGCAGACATCCTTGACAAACTTGTGAGGGAGGGTGGGGTAAGTAACAACTTTCTGTTTCTACCGTTTATCTCTGCTTTTGGCCAAATTGGAGCATTGAAGGGAAGGTCTACCATGACATTTTTTTTTTTTTTTTATATACCCCCCCCCCCCCCAAACGAAGTTTGAAGGGGGTATATAGGAATCAGCGGACGGTCGGGCGGTCGATCGGGCGGTCGGTCCGTTGCAAATCTTGCGTCGCGAACTACTTCCTCAGTTTTCAACCGATTCCCATAAAACTTGGCACAGATGTGTGCCTTGGGTTGTAAATGTGCAAGACGTATTTTTTGACAGTACCCAAAAGTACGTTGCTATGGTAACGGCATATTATTGGCAAAAATGGGTACAAATCTTGCGTCGCGAACTCCTCCCACAGTTTTTGATCAATTTTTATGAAATTAGGTACAGATGTTCATCTGAATATGTTAATGTGCAAGACACATATTTCCGCAGTGGCAAAAAGTGCGTTGCCATGGTAACGGCATGTTATTGGTAAAATATAGGGCAAAATGCTTCATGGCAAAACTGCTTCATCAGTGTTCTTCCAATTCTCATGGAATTCATATTGAATGTTTGTCTTAGGATATAGGTCAGCATGACACATTTCTTGACAGTGACAAAAAGTATGTTGCCATGGTAACAGCTCACATATTATGAGCCAAAATGATGGAAAATTTTGTGTTGCAAACTACTTCCTCAGTTTTTGCCCAATTTCCATGAAACTTGGTACAGATGTGTGCCTTTGGTTGTAGATGTGCAAGACGCATTTTTCGACAGTACCCGAAAGTACGTTGCCATGGTAACGGCATATTAATGGCAGAAAATCAAGGAAAGATCTTGCGGATTTAACTACTTCCTCAGTTTTTTGACCAAAGCTTATGAAATGCTGTTTAGACCAAAGCTTATGAAATGTTGTTTGGCGGGGGTATAACCAGTCGCTGTAGCGACATTTCTAGTTTTTTTGTATGTGTGTGTGTGTGTGTGAATAGAAGCAGAAAAGTTAAAGTTTGAGCTATTTTGATCAAACTTAATTAAGAAATAATGACTTCTTTTTTAAAAGTTGTGATCACTGAAGCGTAAATTGGCGAAGAAGGCAAACAATAACATTCGGATGAGAAACCATGTCATCATGATGTACATCAAAAACTGTTCTTTGTTCAAGGATTTATTTTCTTGAATCACTATTGGGTTGATCAATCAAGCACAAATCGTCAAAAAAAGTGAAGAATACCATTCTGGTGAGAAACCATGACATCATGATATACCATAAAAGCTGTTATTTTTGCGAGGGTATAATTTTTGCGAATCACTATTGGGCTGCGAATCTAACAAAATGCGAAAATATTGCCACGCACAGTAAAGTGACATTCACCTACGATAGCCTCGGCATTAAATCACAGAGACAACATCTTGCGAAACTGTCTGTGATTTCCTCATTCGTGACAGTATCTGTAAGTGAAAATAGCAGCTTTTACAGTATGCTGTGAGTGTTGTTTGACAGGAAACTTAGCACCAACCATGACTTCAGCAAGCTTTGCACCAGCCACAAGAACACTGTTTTGTAGTCCTAACCATTAAGTGTGCTCCTGAAATGAGGTCATTATACTGGGGGAAAACCCCAAAGAGAGTCGACATCAGCTGTTAAGCCCTGGATTATACACATTGCATTACAAAACCTTCATTCTCCTTTTTTCTACTATGTGTGATGTACACAGGACCAGACACTGATGGCCTTTCAGATTGGGTTTGACCTGTATGAGAGTGCTCCCCAGCAGTTCTTGTCGAGAGTCCAAGCCTCCCTTAAGACTGTAGGTACTCCCAGCACTGATACCACTCCAGCTCCTTCCACCACTCCAGCATCGGAGGACAAAAAAGAAGGGTGAGCTTGAGCTAGTCTCACTCATTTTGGGAGAAAACACCACATAGTTACAGAGTTACCAGGTCTAAATGATTCTACAGGAAGATCTCTGATTTATGGAACATCCTTTGGTAACCTGCCAGGAGAATTAAAAAAAAAATACTATTGGGCCTGGTTGTATGCATGTAAAAGACAAATATCTGCCTAATTTAACTTGTTGGAATCTACCTGATTTTGATGTGTTAATGTTAGCAGCCCTGTATTATGAGATATTGGAAGGAGTCTTGTTTGTACTTTCATTGATTAACTCAGGCCACTTTCATCTCTATGTTCAAAATATTTGTTAAAATGATACAAATACATATTCATATTTTATTCAATTATATTTTATTTGTAAGTGTAGTTATCATACATGTATTAACTAAGATCTCAATGAATATTGATTGTTACTCTTGTAAAGAACAAAAGCCCACACTGTAAGGCTTCACTCTCTTATTACAACTTATGTTGAAATGTCAGCAACCAACCTTTTCTTGTGTGAGCACAACAGAACTGCCTCCCCCAAAAATCTTATCTTGGGAGAATTGGTTTTCACCTGCATTATACATGTGTTCTACAGTGAGGTATGAATATCAAAGTGACTACCAAATCATAGAGCTGTGGAAAACTGTTTGTGTTATGTAATTTGTAATGATTGCAATTAAAGGGAAGGTAAACCCAAAGAGCAATGTGGATTGAGTGAAAGCAGTGACATTAGTAAAACACATCAGTGAAAGTTTGAGAAAAATCGGACAATCGATGCAAAAGTTATGAATTTTTAAAGTTTGGGTGTTGGAACCGCTGGATGAGGAGACTACTAGAGGATATGACATATGAGTGGACAACAATACAAAGAAAATATAAAGGATATTCAACAAAAATTCACTTTTCTAGAATTATGAAAGAGCAGTGGACCAACCGCTTTCAGAAAGCAGGGGGAATAATTGCTACCCTTAACATATGTCAATATCAAGTTGATGGAATTTGTAATTTTTATGAAAAATGGATTTTTGTAGTATTTTCTTTATATTTTCTTGATATTGTAGTCCACTCATACGTCATAACCTCTAGTAGTCTCCTCATCCAGCGGTTCCAACACCAAAACATCAAAAATTCATAACTTTTGCATCGATTGTCCGATTTTCTTCAAACTTTCACTGATGTGTTTTACTAATGTTGCTGCTTTCACTCAATCCTCATTGTTCTTGGGGTTTATCTTCCCTTTAATCATTTGTGGTAAAAATAAAAGGAACACAACTACAAAAAACAATACTAACAAGTTATCCGAGGGTGAAAATTGGTCAAGATATGTCACCCTTTCCTGAACACATAGGCCTTATCATCTAATCCAAAATGATTCAGGAAAAATCTCTTTTGAGTGTTTGCATGCAGATTTGTGTTGAATATTAAACTTTATTGTTCCGTGAATGGAGACAGTGTATTACTTGTTTCTGTCAAAGGATAATGAAGCATGCCTGCTGCACTGCTGCAAATGTGTTAGCAAGTAAACTCCTTGCATGTTTGTATGGAGGAAAAAGTGTATTTATCATGAATTCTTTTCCCTGACAGACTAACATGAAGTCAAGCTGCTCTCTCTGAAAAGCATTTATTTATTCATTTTTTTTCCTACTGATAGGGAAGTCATGGAGGTAGATGAAGTGAAGGAAAAGACGGAAACAACTCCTTCCCAAGCACCTCCTGCAGAAGAAGAGGTAAGCGATATCCTCTGAATCATGGTATATTTCTATAGCAAGTCATTTTTTTTTTAAAGCATAATTTACCATTTGCAGATGAAACAACAACCCAGCTTTAGTGCTTCAAAATAGTTCTAAAATGTGAGTTAGGGATAGAAACAACCAATGTAAAATTGTTAATCAGTGTAATCAATGTTATAAAAGTAAAATTTGTTGAATACACAAAATGTGAACAAAAGTTATAATAAAATCGTTTCTAGAATAAATTGTTTACAGTTATTGTTTACATGTATTTAGAAAAAAAATAGTGATATTTCCTTTACATTTTAAGCTTAATTGCGAATTTTTTATTTGGTAGGATGTTTTGTGATCCAACAGACCTACACATATGCATCAAATGTGATAACTCTTAACATTTTTTTTTTAATCACTGCTCCCAATGGTAAACAGTACCTTTAACTTAGCAGCCTATCCTACCAATAATGTTGTACATGATCCTATTGAGACGGTATTGGTTGGTTGTTCAATCAGATTGCATAGCTATTGAACACTGATAACTCTTTAACTATAAAGTGATGAGTGTGAATCTAGATTTTAGCCATAAGCCCACATTTTACCCATTCTAGTTCATCTTAATGTGCTGAAGATCATTATATGATGAGCTAGCATCCAATCTGCAAAGATGTTTCTTGTTGCCATGGAAACTTGCAGCTTGCTGTGAACCTCTGCTAAACTGGCACAGCCTTTGACTTAATAACTATCGCTGGTAATTCTTTTTTACCCTCCCTAATTTCAGCTGTCGGCAGAGGAAAAAGAGCACAGAGACAAGGTCAACAAACTTTCACAGATTCTGAGTGGCAACATCACCATAGGGATCCACCTTCAGTTTCTCATACGCAGCAACAAGACAGACATGCTCATTCTCAAAAACACCAAGGTTTGTGACTTATCGCTTTCTAGTTCCCAAGGGCACAACATTTATTTGTCATTGTGTGTGTACTAATGCCATAAAACTGGTAAATATGGGCAAAAGTTTAGTAATTTTAGTATTATGTACCCTACAGCTTGGAAATTCACATACATTGCTTTTGCCAGGGATTGATTGTTGTTTGATTCTAATGAGAGTTTTTAAAGGGACTCAAAAGTAAGTTAGGTATTAAACATAAATTGCCTGTGAAACCATGCATGATTGTTTTTATGCCTCCGCCACGAAGTGGTACCGGAGGCATTATGTTTTCGGGTTGTCCGTCTGTCCGTCCTTCCATCCGTCCGTCCGTCCGTCCGTCCTTCCGTCCGTCCGTAATGAATTTTGTGGACAAGGTAACTATCGAAACCTATTGAGGTATCCTAATGAAACTTGGCATGTATGTGTATTAGGGGGTGAAGTTGTGCCTATCAACTTTTGGGTGCACATGCTCAAGGTCAAAGGTCAAAAGGTCAAGGTCAAATATATAAAATTTCACTATTTCCACCATATCTAGTGAATGCCTGAAGATATTTTCTTGAAACTTAGTGTATGCATGTATTACCCAATTAAGATTCTCTGGTGAAAGTTTGGGTCATGAGGTCAAAGGTCAAAGGTCAAAAGGTCAGGGTCAAATACATAAAATTTCACTATTTCCACCATATCTATTGAATGCCTGAAGAGATTTTCTTGAAACTTAGTGTATACATGTATTACCCAATTAAGATTCTCTGGTGAAAGTTTGGGTCATGAGGTCAAAGGTCAAAGGTCAAAAGGTCAGGGTCAAATACATAAAATTTCACTGTTTCCACCATATCTATTGAATGTCTGAAGAGATTTTCTTGAAGCTTAGTGTATACATGTATTACCCAATTAAGATTCTCTGGTGAAAGTTTGAGTCATGAGGTCAAAGGTCAAAGGTCAAAAGGTAAAGTAAAAATATTAAAACTTCTTTTTTTTTCTCCATACCTTGGAAAATTGTTCAAGGTATCTTCATGGAACATAGTATATACATATACTGACTGGAAGTGATTATCTAGAGAATGTAGGGTTCATGGGGTCAAAGGTCAAGTGCAACACTTCAAAATTTTACTATTTCCCTCCTATCATGCAATGCCAGCAGGGTTATTTTTTTTTTTTTTTTTACACTTGGTGTATGCATACATGTGCAACCTAATCGAAATTCTCTGGAAAGTTTTTTTTTCTTCTTTTTTTGCCTCAAAGGTCAAAAGGTCAAAGATCAAGTGAAAGTGCTGAACTAACTTTTTCCTCCATATCTCGGAAGTGGCTCAAGTTACCTTGAAACTTAGTACATATTATGCATGTTCTACCTGAAAGTAATTATCTTATGAATTTTAGGGTCAAGGGCCAGATGAAAATGGTAACAATTTACTATTCAATTCAGAAATTGCACTTTTTCTCCACACCTGTACCTTGAAAATTACTCAATGCCTAAATGTATGAATGGGTCAAAGTCAAGTTAAAGTCCTTAAATCCCTAGATACATGCTCTCCTATTCATCCAATTAAACCTACGTCAAGGAAGGTGAACATTCAACACATTTGTGACAAACTTGTCATTCCAATATTTTACCAATTTTGTGAAAATGTAATCACACAGTGTCCACATGTACTATCTAGACCTATTGGGAAAATCATGCATTATGGCGGAGGCATACCAGTCGCCAAAGCGACATTTCTAGTTGTTGTTGGCATTTTGTTTATGAAATGATAAAAATATATGCAAAATACCTTTCCAGTACAAATGTGTATCAAATATATAAGATTTTGAATTTTCACTGAATGTTATGACAGCTGGCATAATGTCTGAACTGAACATGTTTCAACTGCTATCAAATTTATAATCATAGTTGTTGTTGTTGTTGTTGTTTATGGGACACTTTTAATTCAGAATTTTCTTCAATTCATGTGGTCATTCTTATCAATGTTTTGTTGGCAGGATTCAGTGAGGAATTCTGTGTGCCACAATGCGACAGTGATAGCAAACTCCTTCATGCACTGTGGGACGACAAGCGATGCTTTTCTCAGGTATTCTTTCACTGCAGTATTTTATGCAGATGATGATAATGATGATTTTTGTCTTTTTTATTATCATAATCACCATAAGTTTTACCGATGAATCTAGATATGAACCATTGTAGCTGTTCTGAATGTATCGCGTATCATCTTTGATGAGAAATGCTGTATAATAGATATCACATGGTATGCTTTTGCTTAGACTATATCTCTTATAAAATCAGCCTGTAAGGCTACGGTGGATTACATGTCAGGGGCAGATCCAGGAATTCCGTAAAGGGGAGGCACCTTTGCAAACTTGAAGGAGGGCACATGCCCCCCCCTCCCCCCATTTTTATTTTTATTTCTTTTGTTTAAAAAAAAAAATAAATAAAGAGGGGCGTGCGCATGGTGTGCCCCTTTCTGGATCCACCACTGCATGTATCTACAGGACAGAGAGTACATACTTGCCAACTAGCAAGATTTTATCAGATTCAGTAAGATTTTTTACGTTAAAAATAGCAAAATCAGATTTTCTGTCAGAGAAATCAGATTTTTAAAAAATATTTAGATATACCTTTCATGTGTATTTTCTGAAGATTTGACCGAAAGTAAGATTTTTAACTTCAGTTTGCATATAAAATAAGATTTTTGCAATCCACGAGTAAGATATTTCATCTTAAAATGTTGGCAGGTATGAGAGTAGCAGCGTTGACTGAGATCTCCAGTTGTCATTTTCTTCTTCAAATGATAGAAGATATATTTCCAATTTATTAAATGTGTCTTCCTTTCTTAAATTTGAATTAGCATGCTCAGTACTGTATGGGCAATTTTCTCATTTGGGACCAAGATATGATTTTTGTCCACAAAACATGTTCTTACTGTGCACCAGTTTGTGGCTTGTGGTGTGAATTTGGCACCCTGTGTCTTAAAAAGTGGACAGAAAAAAAGCTGTTCTAGTATTTAAAAAATAAATGTTCTTCCTGAAGAATTTGGCCCACAAGACCACACAATTCATGAATGAATGCAATATGTATATGAAGTGAGGGTGTCCTTGTCCTATGACCAAAATGCATTGCAGATGCAATAATCATATCAAAAAAAGGCTCCTGGTTTTTCTGCTTGTTGGTATGTTTTAATGTACAAAATGTATTTTTCTTGCGTTGCACTTTTATCCAAGTGTCATGTTTCCATTGATGATGTTCATACTATTTTGCAGGAGTGGTAGAAGGAACAACATTCTGCTCATTATCTCAAACTCATTTCAGCTTCATTGTTTCATCAAAATTATTGCAGGGATAACCTTGAGTGGCTTGCAAGAGCCACAAACTGGGCAAAATTCACAGCGACAGCCAGTCTAGGGGTCATCCACAGGGGTCACGAGAAGGAGGCCCTCAATCTCATGTCCACGTACCTCCCGAAGGATTCCACCCCAGGCAGTGCCTACCAGGATGGCGGCGGTCTCTACGCCCTGGGTCTCATCCATGCCAACCATGGAGCCAACATCATTGAGTACCTCCTGACGCAGCTGAAGGAAGCCACATCGGAGGTGAGAGGCCCAGTCTACCTGTATCAGTAGTGGCATAAATGTCGGCTCTTTATATGGTCATATTAAAGGAGGCATTCTGGACTAGTTTAACCCTAACAAGGCCACGCTTTTTGGCTGTTCTATGGCCGGGGTGAATCAACCATAACATACCTTGTGAACTGACAGTTTTGATTTGATTTGATTTGATTTATTTATTCTCTGTATGGCATCATTTACATTTCCTTTTTTTTAGCAATATAATCAAATATGATGTATACAAATATGATACTCATTATAGCTAGTTTCTACAATTTCAACAATTTTTATTACACATTTGTGACATAATTATAGCATACATGTGTTATGAATTACCATACAGAATGGTCGCCAATAATCAGCTATAAGCTTGACCCTTTGGGGACTGGTAATACAATATGTTAATGCAATAAGAGAAGGGGGTCCAACATGATGCAGTTCTAGAGTTGATACATTTCTTTCCCTCCTTTCCAGATGGTTAGACATGGTGGATGTTTAGGACTAGGGCTCGCTGCAATGGGGTCCGCCAGGCAAGATGTCTACGAACAGCTCAAGTTTAACCTGTATGAGGACGATGCTGTCACAGGTGAGCTGGTCATGTGACAGTCACATGACAGTCATGTGATCGATACAGCGTTGTGATTGAATACATGTTATCCTGTACACATGGTTATTTAGGTTTGATAGATATCGAAACAAGATAACTTTAGACTTGCACTTTTAGTACTGTTTCAAGAGTTGCTGATTATGAAACACTTTTTTTTCAGTTGGGTTTTCCAAATCCAACCTCTTTTTCCCTCTTTCTTTGTATGCTCCTAAACAGATAAAAAAAAAGGAATTATATTTCCAGAGAGAGAGAGAGCATGGAATCATAAATTGATGCTTCTATTGCTATAGCTCTCCATAAACAGTGGCGGATCCAGGCGGGGGCACACCGGGCAAGTGCCCCTTTTTTCTTTGTTAAAACAAAAGAAATAAAAAAATCGGGACGCATGCACCCCCCTTAATTTTGTAAAGGCACCCCCACATTTTGCAGAATTTCTGGATCCGCCCCTGATAGATATAATCAGACTGAACAATGTGCATAGTGATATTATCTTGATTCATTATCATGCAGATTGATCAGTCCAAACGTACTTTCGGAGAGCTACAGCCAATGAAATATGTATTTATGTTGATTTTTTTATCCTGAAATGTGTGAAAGCTTCATAATGCAATGTTGTGACTCAATGCTTTCTGTAGGTGAGGCTGCTGGTCTCGGTATGGGACTTGTTATGGTGGGCACGAAATCAGCGCAAGCCATTGAGGACATGGTCAGCGTAAGTATTCCTCAAATTGGCAACATTACATCTTCTCTGTTAAATGTCTACCTGTTAGCTGCGAGTTTGTCTCAAAAAAAAATGAAGAATGATTTGAATTCTGTTTGACTCTGGAATGGCTATGGCATACAGAGAAATAAGGAGTTGAGATTATGAATGAAGAAGTATTTCACAAATATTTGGCAAAAATGTGTAGAAAGTAAAATATACCCATCTGCGTAAATGTCAGTATAGCATATTGCCTGGGGGACCTGATGTTCAACATAGAGTCATTCTTTACAAACAGTGAATTAAAACATGTTTTTGTCTTTTTGTATTTTCTTTGTGTGTTGATGACACAGTATGCTCAAGATACTCAGCATGAAAAGATTCTTCGAGGCCTGTGTCTTGGTATTGCTCTGGTAAGTTTACCATCTGTCTGGATGGCTTCTTTGTATAGCATCTCTATTGACCGATACCTCTATTTACCAATGATGGTTGCTTTCTCTTACCATGTTTCAATCACTAAGTCATTTATTCTAGATTAAACATAGTAACGTAAGATGAAATTGTGCTTTCCTTTCCGGGAAGCATGTTAGATATCAATGTATGCAGATTTGCATGATAAAGATTCATATACAAAACACTGTTTCCAAAATGGAATAAACACAAAAAGAAAAGGAAAGACATGCATCAGGAATAGTCTCCTACATAGTCCAGAATAATTTTTTGATGTTGTTGATTTGATAATTCATGTGTAAAAATGACACATACATTTGTACAACTGATTGCAGTACATTAAGTACGAGTATGATTGTTTTGTAAAAGCGTAAGAACCGAACAAATGATGATCACATTGTAATAGAGAAGCAGTAAGAGTTTAACGAGTGATGGAGATAACATGGATGATGATATTTTCTGCAAATATATTTATTTATGATGATTATTTGTCGGTTGAGAATTTTAAGGGAGTTAAAGGGACTGTACAGTACTGGTTGAGGTGGGGATTCATGTTTTGAACATTCCTAAGTGAGATAATGAAAAGCCTCTTATGAAATATGAAAGAGTATGTAATTTTAAGAAGGATTCAACGTTTATTTGATGAAAATTGGTTGTCAAATGGCTGAGATATCCAAAAAAGTGCTAATAATAGAAGGCGACATGCCACAACTTTATTAGGATCTCTTTGTTTCACCTTGTTTTTGGATATCTCAGCCATTTCAAAACCGATTTTCATCGAATAAACTTTTGATACCCCTTAGAACTGCATGCTCTTTGACATCTCATAGAGTGGTTTCTGAATATCTCGTAAAACGTTAAAAGCTAAATCCTCACCTCGACCAGAACTGTACACACCCTTTAAGTCACTAGAACCATGGTGTTAGTGGCCCCTTAACGCCCTTATCATTCTCAACCGATGAATTGTGAACATGGTTATACATGTATCACTAATGAAGGCTACAAAGATAATGATGATGGTATTCATAGTATTCATTATTTTTAAACATTGAGTTACTCTGTCTGTCTGTGTAGACGATGTATGGGAGGCTGGAGGAGGCAGATACTCTCATAGAGAGTTTGAGTCGAGACAAGGACCCCATCCTTCGGCGGTCTGGAATGTACACCATCGCCCTTGCCTACTGCGGTACAGGTAACAACAAAGCAATCAGGAAACTCCTCCATTTCGCTGTCAGCGATGTCGATGACGATGTCCGACGAGCTGCAGTCACATCACTCGGCTTCCTTCTGTTTAGGTGAGTTTTTTGCCCGAATTTATTTTCTTTTGTTGCTTTGTTGAAGCTATCATGGTACGGGCTTGTGAAGTAGTGATGGCGTGTAGTGATTTATTGCTGTCTCCAGTACTGAAGCCTATTTTCCAAGATATGTTGTCTGGAAGAAATACTTTGTCCTTTGATTCTATCTTTGCTACTTCTGTTGGTTCAGAGGATAGTATTTTTCCCTTGCAGCATGGTATGACATGCACAGTGAAGTGTTTGTGTGTGTGTTTATGTTTGTGTGTGTCTGTTTGTGTGCATGCGCAAATGATCAACCTCAAACTTTTGGACCACACTCCATGACTGCTGAAGAGTGAAGTGTTTGCTGCCCCCTTGTGTTGTAGGCAGGGCTCGACATTAACGGTTGCCCGGTGGCCCGGGGCCACCAAAAACGCACGTCGGGCCACCAAAATTTCTGAAATGAAGAACTTGGTGGCCTGATCGGGCCACCAAAAAAGGTTGGATGTTTGCCTTTGGGCCACCAAAAATAAAAGTTAGTGTGGAGCCCTGGTTGTAGGCCAGTGCTTCTCAACCAGTACGTTGTACAGATCTCGCAGGTGGGCTGCTATGTCTTCCCAAAATAGAAATAAAAAGATTTATTCCAAATGTATACAGTGTCATGTACCTGGACCTGAAAAAACTTTGTAGGAGACGAAGCGGGCAGTGGGTTAAAAATGTTGATAAGTGCAGATCTAGAGGGAACCTAAGACTTGCATAGAATCTAGATTTCTTTTGTATAGCGTGGTCCTTCTCAGCCTTGATTTTGTACATGCTTTGACAGTGATCACATGTTCGGTGATGTTTAATATATGTCAGGAGTCCTTTTTGGGCGGGATAGTTACTACAATAGACTTCCACACTATTCTGCTGTTAAAGGTTGTCATTCATTGATTTAGCCATCAAGCCTTGTTTACAGAGTACTATGTGAGATGCTGAATCAAAATGAGCCTATTCTTTTAACATGAAGTGGCAACTGCACACAGTATGCCAAGATTCCAGTAAAAATGTAGATATATGGTCTGATCCAAAAAGGAAACAGAAAAATGATGTTATGAACTGTGGAAAATAACAGGAAATAAGAGAATTTTATTCTCATTTTTTAAACCATGAGTTCATGCTTTGATAGATCACCTTGCATGGAATTGAAAATGTGAAGTGATTTCAAATTTAAAATCCCTCCAGTCTTACTACATGCCATTGTTGATGTTGTCGTAGTTATTTCTTTTCATGGTTAATAAGAATGATAGATAGTTACATTGTTGCCAAACTTTGTTCCCAATCTAGAGCTATGTAGACACATGTAAATGAATTTTAAAGAATCAGTGTAGTTGCTAAATAAAGCGCCATTACAAAATAATTGGTTCATGGACTGAAAAGTGTGAGAAACAACCAGAGATAATTAAACTTTGTATATTTTTTCTTGCTTTTATTTGATAGAGAGAAATTCTCTATCTAGACATGTATTCCATAAAGCCACATGATAAGTAAACAGTGAACATAAGTAATATTAGAATGTTACTTAGCACAGTTTTATCAATATCTCATTAAGATTTTTTTTTTTTACTGTAAAACTTACAAATATAATCTGATAAAGCCTAGAGGTTGAACTTAAAGGGATTACCTTATTTGGATCAAGAATATGCTGCTTTTTTTCTTAACTTGCACTTGTAATTGCACAATAACATTATGTTTTTCACTATTACCCGGGCTATACAGGAATAAGAAAAAGTTCAAACTTGTTTCCTATGAGTACTGTTCAAGTTTCACCATTTAAAGGCTTCATCTTTGTCTTTCCTTTGATAAGAATATCACTGGCAGTAAACTGGGATTATCTCCATACATCTAATTTTCCTCACTTTTCTCGGGAGTGATATGTACAGCAATAAATAGATTTAAATAAATGAATGAAAACAAATGTATTTAAGTTTTATCATACCCTGCCAAGTTTTCACTTGATAAGACAGACTGATAACATCAGGTTATGCAACAACGTTAGTCAATATGAGAGATTACATTTAGGAATGCAAGAAAACCAACTCTTTGTATCTATGCCAAAATACTTTTGAGACACATTTAAAGAAAATAGCTCTATCTTACCTCTATACACAGATATCAAAAAGGACCTGGTAGTCCTTGCTGTACATTAACATAAGAGGCAATAAGTTTTAAGTCAATGCAGCCTAACATCTTGTCTTTCTTTCCGTGTGGTATTCTATCCACAAAGTACTTGTCAATAGTTATGACTTTCTGCTGTGATCTAGCCTTTCGCCAGCAAGCTAGTATTGATTTTCATCCATTAAACCATCATTGTATTTGACTGATATATATTGTTTTGTCATGAAGTGTTGTCTTCTAGACCTATCCTGACAATGTTGATTGGTGAATAAAAGACTGGAGTAAGGCTAGTGCCTCAAAGAAATGTTGTAAATATCTTATGCGTAGTACTAGATGAACACATGACATATGTAGGCAAACTAGTATAGTAACATTTACCTTTTATAGCACTCTACTCAATAGTAATAGGCAAGTTTCAGTAATTTTGCATTTAGACATGCAGAATTGTATTTCTCAGCTGAATTTGAATACATTAACTGTTGAAATTTTTGTGATACATTAATTTTTGCCTATTTCACGCTGCTTTTGGCTAGCACGAATTCTAAAACCTTCAAAAATATCTTCACAATTTTCTCTGCAGATTTTGAATGGGTTGACAATTGTGCAGCGCGAATTCAAAAACCTGCAAATATGTTTTTGAGCCATTCAGCACAAAAAATCAATCACTTGAAAATATTGACATTTACAGTGATACAGTGAGCAGCCTTCCACAACTTATTAAAAAAAAAGATGAGTTTTCATACTGTGTTTGCCTTCACTGTCTGAGAGTAAGAAATTATATAGTAAGTAGACTGAAGCAACTCTCACACCAACCGTAGGAACAGTTAGAGATGAACAAAGTTTCCAAGGTGTCCGTTGTGACATAATCTGGCACAAAACTTCCTATATTACAGAATTTTCTATTGAGGCCTCAGGCAATGTCCATAGCTTGTTACCTCGGCGACAAGAATCCCCATGTGCAGATGACCTGTCGAGAGTTGATTGCCTGTTGGCCGTTGTTGGGCTGCGATTGAGCGTCGACTGGGATTGGATTTCCTGGCAAGACAACAGCTTAATGAAGGCTTGTCGGAACCTCTTGTTGAATGTGGTGTAGATGAATGGGTTGACCATACTAGAAGCCCAGCCAATCCATGTACACACAATGAAAACCCTGTTTGTGACATGACAGTCTCTACAGAGGGCTACAATCATGTTAGCCACAAAGAAAGGCGTCCACCCGATGACAAAAGCAGCAAAGACGAGTCCGAGGACCTTGCTAGCTCTTTGCTCTGTGTTGAGGTGCTTCATGCCGTACTGGCCTCCACGAGACAGTGTCCTGCGCAGCTCTAGAGAGGGCAGGCTCCGTGAAATACTGTTATCACTGTGGTCAGACTCCAATGAGCCACAAGATGTTCGGAGCTCCCCATTACTAGAGATGCTTTCTTGGCGGCAACTCACATCTCTGGTGGAAACGCGCTCAAAGCCATTCCGTTTAATCACATGCAGAATGAAGCGTGGATAAGTCTTCTGATTTTTTCGCGGAGACGTTGGACTATCACCCGTCCCTTGACTCCCTCCCTGGCAGAATTGTATCTTCTTGTAGAGCGTGTATGTTGTCAGACAGTATGTTACCACAACGATGCAGAGGGGGATGAAGAATGCTACGACGGAGCCGTAAATCATGAAATGGATATTCGTCACGGCGCAGAGATGATCGTTGAGGACCGTCGCGGGTTGAAGGAATCCCATGATGCACAGGGGGCTGGACAGACAAGCCGCACACATCCACACCATACAGATCTTGGTGGTGATCCCACAACGGGTGCGTGGTTGCCGGGTGTGGCGTAGAGGATCACTGATAGCAATGTACCTATCAATGCTCACCATGCACATGTGAAGAATGGAGGATGTACAGCAGAAGACGTCCAGTGTGGTCCAAATATTGCACATCGTGTGACCAAGTGGCCAGTAACCTGCATTTGGCAGAATTGGAGCAGAAATAATAAACAGACATGTATGGTTGAACAGGATAGACAATTAAAAAAAATACAAGTATCGTAATCTCTGCAAACTGATGAAGTATCTGAAGTGTACAACCATCTTTCATTGTACCAAAGATTTTTGCAGAGAAAAATTACAACCAAATTGAAGATGCTACAATTCAAGTAGTTCTTTTATACATTGCTCATTATTTTATTAACAAGGATAATTAGGAAATTGCAGCACTTTGTAAGGTGCTTTTGTTTTTCCTCTCATAATTGTATTATTTATTCGTGTTATGAATTGTACTTTGTGCAGTACTTTGAATCTGTGAGGAGTTTTGGATATTTAAGGAAAAGTGAGAAATTTAGCACTTATATGAAAAAAATAGTAAAGCCCACATACCAAGAAGATCCTTTGTGAGGCCAAATGGCATGACGAGCAGCGCCACCATGAGGTCTGCCATGGCCATTGAGAAGAGGAAGAAGTTGGTGAGGTTCTGCAGCTTTGTGTCCTTGCTGATGGCCACACACACCAGGAGGTTACCCACCACGGAGCAAAGGATGATGGGTAATAGCAGCACCACTGCCCAGCTGTGATCACCATACACAGCGCCCTCTATCATGTTGGCATCGACCATTGCACTGTAGTTTGACGTAGGGCTGACTGGACTGCTAATTGAGACAGGGTCTTGCATGGTTGCCATTGTTGACAAGGGTGTCTCAGCAACAGATAGAATCACTGCTGGTTTGGATGTTCCTTTTAGTCATCTCTTTCTTTAGCCTTCACTCCTCAAACCTGAAAATAAAGCATGATGAAACAAATTAGTTGCAGACAAAGTAATGCAAAAGCACCTTTCATTAGCAAATAAAATCTCATGAGACACACTTCCTTCATGGTACTACATATCCAAAAATAAACAAAGACAAAAAGGGAGGAAAAAAAGCTAGTTTGGACATTGTTTAGTATCCAGAGAAATCAACTCAAAAGATTTCAGGTGGTGATGACTTTAATGATTTTGCAGGGATAATGGAACGTCTCTTTATTTGGGCAAAATGTTGTGAAATGTGCTCCTCTTTTTCTGGTGGCATTAGCAAGGCAATGAAATAGGATTAACAGGTTTTCATCACAAAAGGTAACCCACAAAAGGCACCATCAGACTGTAGGTTAGATTTGTCTGGCTGCCTTTTGTGTCAACGTACACAACTCTTGGCTGCCTAAGCACCTGTGTGTGTGACCATGCAGTCAGAAAGAAAATTGCCTCCATTCTATTCATGTGATTCCAGCATTACCGCATCCTACACCTTTGGATGCTTGGCCTTAATATTCCCCGGCCACTTTATGCAAAATGTCATGTGTAATGCTTTGAACTATTAAGAATTGACTGTTAAAGTGTTTCTAGAGCTGTGATGATTATCTGAATAGGAATCTAGCTGATGTGTGAAACTAGCATTCTTCTCCCATCACTGTCAGTTCATGGAAATTATGGAATAACAACAACTACAACTGTAATAGGAATGATATGCAATATCATACCATTCTTTAAATATGTAGCATCATTAGAAGTGATTGCTTGTGCTATAGTTGTTAGACTGCATGAACCGATGTTGTGGCTCTGAAGACATGCTAATTCTTAAAACAATTACTTTTATAAGAATTATCCCCAGTTTTCATCTTGTGTGTGTATAGGCAGTACAGTATTCTATTCAAAGAGAGGTAGAATCAAAAGATGTAGTCACCCAACCAGTGTAGTGGGAGTAATAGATTTCAAAATATCCTGTTTAACTATGGTCATTGCCAATTACAAGGGCCAGTGATAAAAGTCCATATTGCCCACATGTGGAGAGAACAAACTCCACTCAGTGCAGTAGATATGGTGTAGGCAGAGAACTCTTCACTTCAGTGGCTTTTAATAACACTGATACAAATTAGCAGGATTTATGTTGCAATCCATACAATTTTTTGCTAGTGAAGATGTAAAAATCTCACTGAATAGAATGATCGGCATTGCAATCCATATCCCAAGATATGTTGTGATTATTTTCAGAATCATCACGAGTATTTGAGAGATAGCGCAATGATTTGCACTGTGCCCATTGAGTGTACACTGGAGCAAATAATCTTGAAGATTTTTTTATTCATCCCATTAAGGGTCACCATTTCGGTAGATTTTGTGTATATGCGCAGCTTGATTGACAGTTATTGTGATTTGTAATAAACAGGATATTTCTGTCTGTCTAAAAGATGCAAAAAAATCTTGATATTGGGATTGTGATCAACTTCTCAACGTTCTGTCTGTGTAAATGAGCCTGCTGTCTGAATGGAATACAAGGCAAGGAAATTCTCTCTCCCTCTCTCTGCTGTGATAGAGGACAGGGCAAAGGCAGGCTTTGGGTGATGCGTAGAGTTTGATTCAGTCTGTGATGAAGAATAGGCAGGTGATGTGGTAGTATGTAACATATGGCACAGTCTGTGTCAGAGAGTAATTAAGACGTACACGTAGCTTGTTTGAGGAATGTTTCACAGACTGGAGAGTAATGCCTGAAAACGTGTATAGCCTCTGCAATTCAAAATATGTGGAACAGGCTGTTTACTAACTGGGTGTAGTATCAAAGGCAGGTACTTTGATGATTAGAGACAGGCTGTTGGCATGCATCAAGGTCTGTCTGTGAAGGCCGAAGGACGGTCCATGATATTTCCAACCACACTGTGTCCGTCAATCATGCAGTGCTTCAGATAACGTGGATACGTGGTCACGTGACATAGTTATGGCACTGAATTATCCACGTTTCCTCCTTGAGAAAGGTGGAACATTTGACGATATTCATCCACCCCTCCCCCCATAGCTTAGTACGTATGCAAACTGGAGAGTGGGACGCAGCGTAAACAAATGAAATAGTTTACAGCATTTTATTTAGGAATATGCACACACAAACACAAACACAGATAAACTGGAAGGACAGCCACAATGGCGTAGCAAAATAAAGCAATGAATTATAAAATTGATAAGGAAATAGGATCTCAAAGTGAGGAGACAAGGGAGGGTCACCAAAATGCTTCAATGTAGTGATTGATTCAAAAGTCTTAACCAGGAACAACGTATCAGGAAGCTCAAAAGACTGAGTGAGGCCTTATGATAGTCTATAACCCAGATCCCATTTTGTGCAGGTAAATCAACCCCTCCCCATCTAAGAGACAATCCAAAGAAAAAGTGAAAGTTTTTGTTTTTTCATTTTAGTGATAACCCATTTCATACGACATAAATTTATTCTTTAGAAACTGTTAGTATATGTTGATAATGAGATATAGAGCTGCAACGACGTTCAGTGTGTGAATGATAGAAACGGACCGTTACCAAGGACAAATGTTCTGTAGTGTAGACTGAGATACTAATGAAATGATGTAATGAAGTTTTAGCTTCCATGTGTCTCAAAAGGAAAAAAAAAAGAAAAAGAAAAAATAGAGTCTTTGAATACAGACAGATTGGCAGCCATGTGGCATTCCTGCTCATCATTTTCTCCTACAATGTTCCGGGATAGTTGGGCAGATGTGGTTTAGGTTGTCAGCTGTTTGCATGCTAAGCCTAGTTAGTATGACAAAGAGTATAAAGTAATCAGTGTATGGTGTTTGGCCGAGTTAAATGTCTAACTACAACATGGGCTGACAGGAGAAATTTGATGTTTAATGTTGTGAAATTGTGCGACCATGCTTAATTGTGGGGAAAAAGTGTAGTGAACATAAAACTTTCAAAATAAAGCGCAGAAATACATGCTGTACATGTAGTGAGTTAGAATAGATCTAGGTCCATGATCTGATGAAGTACTTGTGTAGTTCTTACATTTCTTTCAATTCAGAAATGGTTTCAGTTTTGGAATGTGATGAATAAATAGCAAGAATGTTTTTCTAACTTTACTAATTCTAGAATTCTATTTATTGTTGACATTTATTTGCCAAAAGTTACAGAATTCTCTTGCAGAATAATTTACAAAAATTGACTCACACCCTCTGAACCATTGCAAAATTTGGGGAAAAAAAAAAGAAAAAAAGAGAGAAAAAAAATATACTTTAACAATCAAAAGATGGGGGGGGGGAGATCTTGACTGACTAGAAAAAAAAAATGAATGAGTTTATCTTCTCAGACTTCACTAATCACAATCTGAATTTTGTGCTTCTGTGAGACCATATGTGAAATGTTCTGAAATGCCTGTGACTTTTGTGTGTGTGTTAGCATACACAGCTCTGTTTTTGTTTTGTTTGTACTCTTTTTATTGCATCTAGGGTATTTGCCTCCTGAAAGATACTATACAAGTGGAAATTTTCACAATGTGAGAATTTAAGTGGTAATTTTCATGGTGTGAGAATTTTTGTGCCTTTCGCAAAAACAGAAACTAGTGTGAAAATAAAAGCATGCCAATGTTTTTGCTTAGATAATACAAAAGTATTTTGTTTTTGTGGAATTGAAGCATAAGTAATTCATCATATGCAGCCAAGCATGAAAAATTACCCCCAGGAAAATTTTCACTTTTTCAGTAATCTCCCAAACTTTTTGAAATGAGTGGTCATCTGCAACAATGACTGGAATGACCATTCTGGGTATGTGTGCTTGCTCGTGAAATGAAAAAAAAATAAAGGTGGATTAATGAAAATATTTTGACTCAACTTTCTGTCTGTTTCTAAAATGAAGATTGCATAAAAATCAAATAAGGAAAATGTATGTTAGAATATGTCTCTCCTTTCAACAGTGCTATAAATTTTGATAGATCATGTATTAACTGACCAGTCAATGGTAAATACTTACTGTTCAGCATGTAGATATCAATATTTCCTCAAGGCATGGCAGAATGCATGACACATGTTCCTCCCACTGGAGGGATCAGTGAGTTCCCAACATGAAATATTTCCATCAAGAAAATCAAGTCTTGTGAAATTATATACCCTGGAGATGAAAATATGAGAAAACAGCATCCAAGAAGTGTGATCTTCGTAAAAAAAATCCTGCCTGAAATTCTCTCAAAGTGTGAAGTGCTGCTCTGAAGGCATGGAATCTGTATGAAATCTCTTGAGCAGGAAGCACCAAGTGGAGTTTGTTATGGTAGCGCAAGAAAAGTAACACTAGAAAGCTTCCGTCATATCTCTCGGACAGGTCATGTTCCGCTCACTTCAGCCACTGTTCTGTCCACTTCAGCCACTCTCCTGTCCACTTGTAACCTTGCCTGCTTCTAATAGCACTGAGCCCTGTGTGATTGTAAGTCACCGCATTTGATATACTGGATAGATGACCCCCCCCCCCCCCATTCTCTCCTTCTCTCACTCTCTCTCCACTCCGTCCACTGACCATTGAGTGACCACACAATAACACTTACCAACCTCTTCTCCAGTGCTCAGCACACATTTACTCAATACCCCTTTCATGCCGAGATCTTGTTGGTTCACCTGGGAGATCTTGCAGTATGGAAGGTCTCTCGGATAAAGTCATGGGTAAAATGCTCGGCGACTGTTAAAATTTTACCTGCATCCATCCCTGCTAAACTTGCAAGAGCCGCAGTGAACTCCCAGGTGACGCTGTTATGTGAAACTAAAAGCATTGCGGGTAAACTGCGGGGTGAAAAGCAAAGGTATATGCATTTGTGGGCCATTTCACACATGTGCCATATGTCGTATATTTGCACTGCAGAAGAGCAGATGACAGAAATTCACCCAGGAGCTTATTCGCTAGTTTGAAAGAGCATTTTCATGGATGTTCCCTGTTGAATCTCTCAGGTGATCCCCCATGTGACTAGTGTAAAAGGGGTATGAGTGTAACTTCACGAGTTCAATTAGCTATAGGGCTCACACCTGTAAATAAAGTGGAATGTCCCTGACCGCTTCACAGAATCGGACCAAAGATACTAAAATAAATGAAGAAAAAAATTAATTAAAAATCAGAAATGAAGTTTGGCAAAAAACTGAAAAGCTGCAGATATTAAGTATGAATTTCTCTACAAACTGCACTTTGGTTGGAAGATGAAAGCTTTTCTCATGGAATTTGAAGGGACTATATTTCATTGGGTGCATGTTCAGAAATTAGGTGATTTTTTTGAGTGAAGAGAACTCGTAGTCTGGCTTTGCGAACTCTTGGATAGAGTTTGAGCCGAAGAACCCCCCCCCCCCCTCCCCCTTGGAAATTTGATGGGTGAAAGGGTATGTCTCACGTATCCAAGTTAGTGAAGATGGAACACCTAATTTCTCTCAGCTATTTTACAGAATTTTTTGAATTTTGAATTGTAACACATGTGTCTATGGGGAAATATTTATCCGTGTGAGCCCTATAGGCTGACAGTGACATGAAAGTCAAACCAACAGAAACAAAAGGAGAAAATGCAATTCTGTGCATTAATGTTTGACTTGACTATCTCGATGGGAGCTTCATTATGGCTTTACTTGTGGATTATCAGTGAGCTGATAGTTTATCTTCAGGTGCTCATGATGATCCCCTGGAGGTGTTTGAAATACATCGTTCGGAGTAGATAAAGGGGGTCAGCATGATGTACCCTGTGGGAAACTGACAAGGCCGTTATGTCTAGACTGATATGACTAAAACTTGGTATTATGCCGTGGCCAAAGAACATGAGAAAAACAAAAACAATGCAATAGACCATTTTTGTAATGTACTGTAAAACCAGAAATGTTTGCGTGCATTTTGATTTTGTGAATTTCGCGAGAGCCAAGATTCACAAAATTAAAATACATGGGAAATCTACACTAAGCATTGAATACCAGTGGCACTTTGTGAAAGTTTCATGGCGCGAAAAAGGCTGTGTGCTCCAAATGGCAAAAATTTCATGCTGCAGAAATGCCTTGATTTATGTTATGAAATGCCATGAATGCTTCTTTTCCTACAGGGTAGTAACCAACCATTTTACTTACCTGCTCTCTCCAATTAAGTTTCGTTGGAAGGAATTCACTTAGCATTCATCAGTTGTTGTTAGGTAGGGCAAGCCTCTGGCACGCTCTGTGGTTGTAATGATACTATGAATGCATTGATTATGCACACAAGTATACTGTAGCAGTAAGAAATCTGCCCCTCTAGGCCTGGTGCACAAGCATAGGTGAAATGATAAATCTTCTGGATTTGAAATTTAGATTTCCAAACTCATACATTTTTGTGAATGTTATGGTATTGGGGTATTTTTGCCATTTTTCCTTGGGGGAGGGGGTGGGAAGGGAGGGGATTATGAAAGATGCAGTATGGTATCCCACCCCCCCCCCCCTTATGCGGTATCAAACTGAAAACTAAACTTACCCAATGAAGGTCATGCTATGATATATCGCTGAAGGGAATAGCCCTTATGGAGCCACACTTAATAATTAGTTGAGGGGTCCTTGGGTCATTTCTTGATAGATTACAGGAGTGCATCTTTACCACACAGCCGTCCTGGTAAACATCCCTGTGGGTGTTAGTGCCTTGTAAGATGCCCTGATTTGGTCTTGGTTTAGTTGCTGGTTTGTAGTGTGCAGGGTTGTCACAAAGGAGTTCCTATCTCCATTAATGTCCTGTTTTACTCCATGACTCATGAGAAACTGAGCCTGTGGCTTTCTGAATCTTTGAAAACAACAATAGCAGACAAATATTCATTCATTAATTTATTTTGGCAAAATATTAAACAATATGCAACTTACAGGTCATTACAAAGTATGAAAATATATGCCAGGACTCCTAAGAAGCAATTTATGAATGCTTTAGACACACGCACACACACACACACACACACACACACACATCCACACCCACACATATACAGTTGTACACTTTATATTCACACAAAAATACATACATATAACTTTGATGCAGGGACGCAAGGACAGGAAGATGCAGGATGCTGGCTGACAGACAAATGTGCTCATAAACATGCTAGACATAAAGATGCGTTGATGTATAATTTTTATGCCCGTCAGATAATATTCATTCAGCCTAGACAATAGGGAATGGAGAAATAACTTCAAAGACTAATTTCACATGGTAGAAATGCTGAAGATGAGGATTTTGTATGTGTGGGCATTAATAAAGGCAGTGACATTTAAATTAGTATCAAAGAAGGTGCGTTCACATTTACGGTGAAATGCCACATGATAGTTGAATAGTAATTTGGAATGTAAATTAGAATATCCCATGAAATACACATACATAGCGAAATGCTGTGGTATCTGAGGTGGTATTTCAAAGTATGCATGAAGATGTATGCCCTATATAGTACATGAGCGTCATTGAGTGTGAACCATATCACAAAATACCACCAATCATATCTAGGGGTGTATTTCTTACATGACCTGACATACTTCCTACATCTCTCCTCGTGGGAGATATGCGCATGTGCAGTGCTTACCTTGGAGAAGTGTACTCCTGGGCCAGAAATACCATGGTGTTCGGCAATGAGAACCGGTACCAAGTGAATTACCCTATCCTATATTACCCTGGAATTTCACCAATGAGATTGTTGACAACAAATATCTGTGGTGTTTATTATCTTGGTATTTCAAATGTCCTTTAATGGTGTTTGATATCTTGGTATTTCAAATGTGAATGCCCATGGTGTTTAATATTGTGGTTCAGGCTGTATTTAAAACTTGTTACATCTCAGCAGGACATGACAGCAGGACAACTATATAAAGAAAATATGAAGACAATTAAACAAACTTATTTTTTATTGTTTTATTGTTTTATTTATTATTATTTTTTTTTTATTTCATTTTTTTATTTTTTTTTAATTATGAAAAGGTAATATTTTTGTTGTTCTCTGTTGTTTGCTGTTGTTACTGGCACATGATAAGGGTAATATTTTTCTCTCTGCATTCTAAAAGAGGAAAGTCGAGTGTGCTTTCATTTTGCTGGAAATATGAAGATATGTTGAATTCTATGTACCGGTATATTTTCTTCATATCGTTGTCATATAGTGACATCACAAACTGTTGTAGTCTTCTCATCCAACAGTGGTGGCACTGAATGTATCTCTAATTAGATGGATGAAAAAGCTCATTTATTAGTTTGACACTTGGATTTGGGTAATATTTCATAACATTAGGGCATTTTGTCCATAGCAAATGCACTAAATGTAGGAGAACATGGAATTAAGGCATTCCAATACACCTTTTAATGACTAAATAATTCTGTAGAGCAGAACACATTGCCCAGACTTGGGCTTTATAGTGGAGGAATGCTTAATTGCCTGGCGCTTTGTGCCAAACACGGAAAACATGATTGGATCATTAATAAGTCTCTGCTACATTGTGTCACTGTCCATTAGTCTACTGTAACAGCTTCATTTAGCTTTGAGGTCATTTAAAAGGCATGACACCCAGTGCCCTGTCATTCTACTGTCTTTCTTGTAAATTGTCCAGGGATGCAAGAGTTCAGAGTTTAATCTGATTTCAGATTTTCTCAGTCTGCCCAAAACACACTTTTCAGGTTTTTTTTTTTGGCAATTCAGATCCATTGAAATGTTCACAGTTCAATGCACTTCAGCCTTTTTTTTTTCATAAGTTTCAGATTTTTTTATTCAGATGTTTTGCTGCAAGTACTCTTATAGCCCTGATTGTTAGAAAAAGGCACATGTTATTGAGGCACACTAGTTGAAATAATAGTATTATTTAGAATGGAGTAAAAGTGACCAAGAATTTGGTGAATTAAGTGTCCTTCAGGAATATTCCATGGAATTGTGTTGTCTGCATAATGCTCAGTGCTGGTGTGTATTTTCGGCTTTTCATTCTGGCTCCATTATCTTCTGTGTAGGGTTTTTGTGTTCTCTTTTTGTGAAGACAGATCCATCTATCATAAAGGGGCTCTAATCAGAGATAGCAGTCATATTAGAACTAATTCATGCCCTAGGGACTTTATTTTTGCATTTCAGTAATTTCTGTCTGAGATAGTCTACAAGATCAGCCTAATGGGCTGTAATCATGCATTCCTTTGAAAACTGTTTTGAGCTCTTCTGCATATGTCTAATGTATCTCTTTGTTCATTACACACATGTGCCTTTTTTCAAATATTTTTAGAACCAAATCGTAATATTCCTGTCAATCATTTGGAAAGCATTAATCTGATTTCTTGATGATGATATAGGAACCAGTGTATCAAATCAATGTCAAACCAGCACACAAATTCATACAAAATCATACCAAATGTGCATTATTGTTAGTCTTATTTGTGACAATGCAGCGATGAATGGCTGAAGGCCTTGCACACCACATGTGCCCTAAGCAAAGAAATTCAGTTGAAAAATGTTCCAGTCTTGAACTAAGACTAGCATGTTACAATCTTTACAAGAAGGACAAGCTTTTGTGCTTTAAAATGTTTCAGACCATAATGTGGTGTGGTGAAATGAAGCAAAGCTTGATGCGTGAGTGGATCCTGTGACAGGCAGGCGGCTCATTGGATCCCTTGCCTAGGATCAAGATTGGGCAGCGATTATTCCCAGCATGAGAATATTACAAGTGCTGCTCGTTGGCGTGGCAAGGCACGAAAAGTAGCAGTCAGTCACAGCGGGGAACAGGAGACTAAATTTCTCATCATTACAGTGTTATTCTACCAAATTACAAAGATATCCAGTGTAATACTCACAGAAGCCCCACAACAGCTGTGGTCAATTGTGACTGACTGAAGAAAGGAATATTTACCTCAAGGGTAAATAGGGTTCCATTTTAACAATATGAAACTGTAGCTGTGAAAATATGATATGATATGATATGAGTATTTATTGTCTGTTCGTTCATGAAGACAGAAATATGGCAGACATTCTCTTGCAGGAACAAAAATATGACTAACATTCCCTGGAAATGCTACAACAAGACTTCCTTATTACAACTGACAACAGTATTGGATTTGATGCCATTGATCCTTTAAAAAGGCAGTCCTTTAAAGGGATGATACAGTTATGGTTGAGATGGGGAATTCAGATTTTAACTTTTTGGGAGATGATTAGAAACCACTCACGAAATATGAAAGAGCATACAATTCTAAGAGGAATTCCAAGTTCATTTGATAAAAGTTAGCTGTGTAATTGTAGAAATATCAAAAATCAAAGTAAAACAAAGTAGTCCTAATAAAAGTTGGGTCCCACCCTTTATTAGGACCTCATTGTTTTTGGATATCTCTCAGCCATTTCAAAACCGATTTTCATCAAATAAAGTTTGAATTCCTCTTAGAAATAAGTTCGAAACCTGAAGCCCCATCTCAACCAAAACCATACCATCCCTTTATGTACAGACTTTGAAATGTTATGGTGAATTGAAAGCTTTGGAGCGAAACTGATAAAATATCACCCAAGTTTAAAATGACCAGATAAATGTTGAGGCCATGTAAGATGATCAAGATTTAGCAGCAGTTACTCCCAGCATGAGAAAATGAGAAATGCTGCTTATTGGCCTTGCATGGTATGGAATGCAGTAGTTAGGCACAGTGGGGAATATGAGACCAAATTACCTGTCATTACAGTGTTATTCTACCAAATTACCAAGATATTCCTTGTAACACAAACAGGATCCCTGCCCTCTAGGTGCAGCTGTGGTTTCGCGTGATTATCTAAAGCAAAGAATACGTATATCCAATGCTGTACACTTACACTGGTCTGAGATGGTTCCCGACCAGTAAAAATCACTGTCGGACCAGTAACTTTTTCAGGAATGGAGCAGCAAAACATGGAAAAACTGGGTATCCACTGGTCTGACCTGTCTGTCAGACCAGTAAAAAATTGGGTTAATGTGCAGCTCTGAATTACAACACTGGCAAATATGCATACCACATTTAATATCAATGGTCCTTCAAACAAAGCAGAAGCTTCAGAACACAATTAGTCAAAAGTTACTGAAGTCATAACCAGATGAATATTGAGACCATGTGTTCTGAACTTTCAAGCAGGAATTGTGTGGTTTAACTTCTGCTGGACATGCTGGACGTCCTTGGATTGGATGCTTTACTTCTGACATCTAATGGAGACCTGGTAATGGTTGGGTGACAGTAATGGTCAGTCACTCCCTCACCCTGCTCCAAGACGAGCAACAAATACTGATAGAAACACATTATACAACTTTTATTTGTATTATTACGATCGTTGCTTTTATCGTCATCATTTAATACTATCACCGTCCTGATCACCATGATTTTATTATCACTATCATTATCATCGTCGTTACTGATGCCTCCTAATTTTTTTTTTTCCAGAGTCTCTTTAGACAAGAGAAAGCATCATACAGTATAGTTTACTGGTTGTCAATAAAGCCAATGTGAAAGAGTTAAAGGGATGGTACAGTATTGGTGGAGATGAGAATTGGGCTTTTAACTTTTTGCGAGATACCAAGAAAGCACTTATGATATAGTACAGAGCCAAAGTTTATTTGATGAAAATCGGGTTTGGAATGACTGAAACATCCAAAATCAAAGTAAAACAAAGCGATCGTAATAAAGTGTGGGTCCTACACTTTATCAGGATAGTTTGTTTTTTGATATCTCAGCCATTTCAAAACCGATTTTCATCATATAAATGTTAAATTCCTCATAGAATTAAATGCTCTTTCATATTTCATAGGAGATTTCTCATTATCTCATGCACCAGAAAATAATAGAAACCTGAAATTAGGTCTCAACCCAAACTGTACCCTCCCTTTAATATCAAGAAGAGATGCAGACAGAAGTAGGAAATCCTTGAAATGCAACCATTTTTCTTTTAATGAGGCAGTTACATGTTGGACGTCGATCCAGCTTTTGATGATCTTGTAAAGCCATATCTAGACAAAATACTTTGCTTGAGTGGAGGATGTGCCTGAACCAGAAAAAGTGTTCTTTGATGTGCCACAATTTATCCTGCAATCTTTTGCTGCCAGGGTTATTTATACCTTCTCTCTTTAGATGCACCTGGAAATGGTAATACTCTTTCAAGAAAGTTCATTTTGTCCCTTCATGTTTTGATATGCTATGCTGTCATCCCTTCCTTCCAATAGTGCAACATTTTTACTTCTTGGGGTGAACCTCCTGAAGCAATCAAACTAGCCATTTAATCGTCACTTCGAAGCCTTCTTCTGATGCCCCTAATTGTCATCTTTGCTCAAGAGAATGAGCCATTAATAAAACAAATAATACACAATTCACAGTTCGCGTCAGTAGAACGTCACAAGCCCTGACGCACGCACGAAGCTGGCAGCTGATAATAGTGTCGTCTACAAGGTGGCAGTTATCACTAATTGATTGCTAGGCTTATGTAATATGACAAGATGTAACCTTCACTGCTTGGTGACTGCATGCCACAAAGTGAAGTTTTGAAAGTTTCTCGCCTCTCGAGGAATCACAGTCAGAAAATATGAGGTCATTCACTTCGCTTTCAGCCATTTTTGAATTAATTTTTGACTGAATTACTTGCCGGAAATATCAGCATCTGCACTACACCCAACATGACTTCCTTTTTTTGAAATTTTTCAGTCTCCTTAACCTGTTGAAGACCAGTCGTGAGTATACTCGGGCAGGTGTCTATGAGAAATGTGTGTTGTAACAATATCAACCCGTCCTCAACGGGTTAAGATAGCTCTTGTTGGCGAGTTAATAAGCATCAGGGATGACTGCACCAATGCAGACATTTAATTTGCTGTCTTCTTGGATGGCTCTTGTTGCCCTGTTAAGCACATCTGGTAGATAGCCAGCCTGTTAAAGACCTGGCAGCATGGAGGAGAGAGATGGTCAACCCAAATTCAATCAATCTTCATTGGGGTGCATCATAAAACGGCGACTAGTGCAGGCCTGCCCGAACAGAATTGGCTGTCAGCGTTTATGTGCATTGAAGCACAAGCTTATTCATAGTGTTCTACTCTGGTTGTAGTTCTTCAGCTGCACATGTGCTGCGTAAAATGCCGTGATACACAGTTCGTTTCATTCTCGAGTAGCCTACTAGTATCCAAATTGGGCCAACCTTTGCAATACACAGTCTGCCCATGCTAACAGGTCTATAAGCCCCCCCCCCCCCAAAAAAAAACAAACAAACAAACAAACAACAAACAAACAAACAAAAACACAAAACAAAACAAAACAAACTGGGAGCTTGTGATATTCAAAGGGTTAAACCTGCCTGTAAAGACCACCTGTTGATAGAGTCCTCTTGCCCTTTGCTCAGTACTCAACATGAGAGCTTTCTGTGTTTAAGGACCCATGTATTTTGGGTTCATCGTACTTTGGGAATTCTTTTTCAAGTTATTTGTTACCCGAAAATAACTTTCCGTGAAATTCTGATTTTTCTGCTATCATAGTATGTTGTTGTTGTTTTTTTCAGACTACAATTAAAACATGTTCCTGTGCTTCTTTATGACAAGTCAGTGCAATAGGTTGTATGTAATATATCATTGTGGTAGTATTGTATACATGTGTTTCTTTCTCCTAATTGTTTTCATTCATTGATTTGATAAATGAAGACATTAGCTTTGAAAGGACATCTGGGATCTCCTTAAAACAAACCAGTTTGATGACTGGAAGCTTTTCTGGAAAGGAAGAAGAATGCTCTCTCTTTTTAGCACCCCTTTCCTTTCTGCAGACATACAGTATTCTCCTGTTGCATTTTGAGTTTCAGCAGAAGCAAATTTCATTTCAGTATTGGTGAGAGCTGCTCCAGTAAATAAGTAATAAACATGACATGAGGCAAAAAAAAAAAAAAAGTAAATACGGAGATCCCTGTCAAGAGTGTTCACACATGGAAGGAACAGCATGTTTGTTTGGCTTTGAAAATTGATGATATTATTCTTTACTAATCAAGTCATCCAATAACAACATCAAATCTACATCAATCTTTTTAAAAATCTTATATTCCAGCTCTGTCTTGTTTGTTTGGGATTTTGTTCCTCTTATGATTTGTGTTATATGACAAGGGGTATATTAAAACAAACCTGTTAAGGGTTCATTGCACTTGGAGGGGTTACAAAACTATGAGATTTTTTTTTTTTTTGTTTTTTTTTGTTGCGGGGGGGGGGGGGGGGGGGGAGTCAGTTACAGTAAGCTCTCTGGAAGAACTACCTCATTTTATACTGCCCAAAATTAGAGCACTAACACAAGACAACGTCCAGAAGGTTGGGGCTCACTTTATCTTTCTCCCTTCTTAGTTTGGGTGATTAAGAGACAGAGCAAAAAACATGGGAAGACGTTAGTTTTATATAAAGCTGATGATGAGTACAGCTAGCTTGTATACTTTACACAATGCCCTACTAAAGTGGGCTGAGTATGTCCATTAGAAAATACTGACCATCCAAAAGTACTGACCACCGCAAGTTGCCCCAAGCACTCACGGGGCTTCATCCTTTCGTCCTGGTGGAATAAAAGCAGTATGGATTCCTAACCTGCTGCATGCATCCAAATACGACTAGAATTACCGATCACCAGCAAGTCTACCCAGTAAGCAATACCTCGAGGTCATTCAGCGAGCTTGCTGATGATGAGCAATCGTTTGGGCTGATAGTGGGCATCAAGGAATCTGCTAATGAACGGTCAGCCATCTATTGATTTGCCTGCCCACCTTCTAAAAAAAGAAGAAAAAAAGATGGCATTCCCCTGTGTGTATTATGAAGGCAGCCTGACTGCTGCTTAAAATATCTTGGTCTCCACAGAATGCTGGGAGACTAGTCTGGTTGCTAAAAAATGGGGAGATAATTCAAATATGGCTTCTTTTCTTTTTCAATCAGGCAATCAATCTGTCTATATTTCTATATTCCATTCATCAATCAATCCATTTGTCTGTCTACCTTCTATTCAACCAAGACAGAGATTTAAGTAATTACTCACTGAATATCTATCGATTGATGTCTCTCTGTCAAACAATGAATGGAGGAATGAATTCATCCATTTATTTCTTCATTCTACCTTTGTGTGTCTTTTTGTTTTCTAATAGCTGAAATGCAAACCCAACAAGGTTTGATCTTTTATCTGTGAAATGAACCTTCAGAATCGAAGTGGTGATTGCTGTTGATAGATGTCTCCCAAACTTTAAGCATGATTGCCATAGCAACAGACTGTGGAGGAGGAGGAGAATTAGATGTTTTGTATGAATGGCTTTGAACAAAGTATTTTGAACGATATAACTATGAGTGATACAAGGAGGTCAGAACATTTATGACGTACTCATATTGAGCATTATTATGAAAAATAGATCACATTTCTTTCTCCTTTTTCCCTCTCATTCTGTTTTCATATAGGGGACTAATCAAAAGTGTATTTATTGGTTATGATGTTATAGTGCCTTGAAGTTTTGTTTCTTGTGCTGTGAAGGTGGTTCCAATGTAGTTAAGAAATGTAATTTGTGTATCATGAGTGTTTGTGTACATGCATGCTGCATACATGATACTCGGCAATTTTTTTGCTCACAGCATAAAATAAACACATACGCACTGCAGGCACAGTATTGCTTGTATGTCTTTTGCCTGGAAGAAAGACACAAATGCACGTGAGGTGCATGTTATACAATGTACTTACGGGCCTTGCCAGCATTTGCGTCATCGTCATTCTTCCAGCCTTGGGATGACATGGACTTTTACAACAATTGCCCTGAAATTAGAGTGAGGGGGGGGGGGGGTTGTTTCATTTCAACAAAGTGCAATCACATTATTTGGCATATATTTTATACCAGGGCCGTGTTTCAGAAAACAATCAGTATCAGTAACAAGTTATGATCGTTGATATAAGCTACTCAAATCCTTGCATCTGACTGGCTGAGAGCAAATTTGTCATAGAAATGTGGCAATTGTTATTGATAACAGGTTTTATGAAATGGAACCCAAGTCTATTTCTGTTCAAATATCCTTGTTATGCAGGTTTATAGAATTCAAAACAGCATGTACATGCAAATAATTTCTGTAGAGTTTATGCTGGTCTGACCATTGCGTGTATATCACTGTCGACCCATTCTAAGCTCAAATGATTACTTTTTAGCCTCTGGGATTAGAATTAAGAGTTCTGGATTTAGAGGATTTGTTCAAAAGGCATGTGGCAAGGCATGTTTCTGGATGGGTGGTTTGATTTCCATGATGTGATGTCATAGTAACTGCAGTCTTGTAAGAGATTGGTCAGAATTTATCCTTGTCCTTTTTTAACATCCAGAGGGTATCGTCCTTTTCAAGTCAATGCAAACAAGTAATTAGCAAGAGTTGGCCAATCAGACTCAACAGGAGATGTGTCCTGTGATCACAGCAATTAGTGGATGGACCTGTTTGTTTGTTTAGAGTTGTCGGGTATTGAGAGCGGTGCTTTTGTTACACGATGCTTTCAAATTAGTGTATGAAATGCCCTGCCAACAATACATGTTTGAAGATGTTACACATTCAGTGCCCCCACCCCCCCCCCCCTCACACACACACCTGACAATAATGTTTGTGGTAGTCACCTATAAACTGCAGAAGCCTGAAAAATTGTAAGGAAGCACTAGTATTCAGGATCATGCTGGATTCGCTGTGTGCTAATATTTGCTTGCCTTTCATAATTAAATTATTTCAGCTCCCTGAACAATAAAAAAAAAAGCACAGCAACAGGCTTTGAAGTGGCATGATGTATTTCTGCCAAATCCTACCAGATGAGGGAAAAAAAAAAGAGAGCAAAGAAGCCAAAGTCAAAGGTTGAATACTGTTGTGCTAACTGCTTTCTGTTGCTGTTGGTGATGAGATGCACCATGATGTATTCAGGCCGTGAAATTGTCCAATCTCCGACTCAAGAGGTGTAATGGTCCATTCCTATGTAAGTTTGAAAATGTATAGCTAATCCTTTAATGTGGTATCATTAGGATATAGGGCTTACCCCATGAAGAAAGTTGTTTTTTACTTGAATATGATTAAGGAAAACTAACCGAATCGTTGCTATCTATGACATCTGAAATTTGATAAATTCATGTTTATAGTGTTATTGGATTGTGAGGGGAGAATTCACCTGCTGAACTATGAGTACTGTCAAAAACAAACTCACTGTCAAAGTATTGATCTTTGCTTTTGAATGAGTCGTTACAGATCAAAATTTTCCTGTGATCTTTGTGTGAATATAACCAAAAATGCTATATTATTCCACTTGAATACGGTCTACTGCATTTCACAAAGTTTTTGTTTTTGCGAAATTTGTGAGTGGGGTGTGGTTCGTGAATTTAGCAACACGCAAAATTATCAACTCTGATCTCGACATGATTGCTACGTAAATGTAGCTAGTTGACCAAACTGCACAAAATCTTTAAAAATGGTGCCCCTTGCCCAGCCTTGCGTTCTTGCGCTGTTCAATCAAGCATGTTTTGAATGACAGGATATATTAAAATGCTCAGCATTCACACACTCGCTGCAGTGAGAATTATCGCGCTATTTCTCAGGTTATCACAACAATTGAATTCCACAATAATAGCAAGAATTCTTTGGATTTAGATCACGATGCTAATCGTGCTATTTAGTGATATTCACTGTACGTCCACGCATGCACAAATCTCGAGATGTGCAGCCAGCCTATTCACTTCAGTATGTACCCCACTATTGAGTAAAAAATGTTTGGTTTAGTCCATTGCACTCAAAGTAAATAATGAGTATCACAATTACAATAGACATCATCGGTATGTGGCCTTGAAGAATAGTTTGAAGAATCCATCCAAATACATTGATTATGAGGCTGTATACAGGGATTCATTTGGCCATTACTTTGTACTGGAGCAATTTGGACATCAGTGAGTTCTGTTAAAGGTACTGTTTACCTTTGGGAGTAGTGATTTAAAAAATGTTCAAGATATCACATTTGATGTGTGGTGTAGGTCAGTTGCACATCATAAAACATCCTACCATGTAAGAATTTTGCAATAAAGCCTAAAATATAAGGAGATATCACTATTTTTCTCAATAAACCATAGCTGTACATGTATGTAGGCAGTTTAGTCTGGAAACATTTTCATTATACTTATTTATACTTTTGTTCACATTTTGTTTATTCACCAATACTTAACATTTAATATACTGATTCAAATTTTTATATTGGTTGTTTCTATCCCTATTAAACTCACATTTTAGAACTATTTTGAAGCACTAAAGCTTGATTTTTTATCTGCAAATTAAATAGTAAATTATGCCTTTAAAAGGGCATTGTACCGGTTTTTAATTTTTTTGTATGTTGTTCTTTTAATTCTAAAGGACCCAGCGGTGCAAACAAAATCAAAATTTCATAATGATTAAGTCCATAATTTAATGTTAAAAATGGAGCTTTTTAGGTGAGAATTATGCTAATGAGCTGACGAGCCCGAATGTTATGATGTCACAGGTGCTCTCACTATTACTGATTACAAGTGCTCGCATACGCGTGCGTTAATTCGTATCGAGTAGCAGACGACGCTTAAGCCTAATTTAGCTAGCAGGCTGCGCTTGTGTACTGTTCTATCCATGTAGATATCTCAAATTTCACTAAACCAAATCGCACCAAAATTACAGGATATACTTCATAGCATATTTCAAAGTATTCTCATATTTGAACGAAATCAGCAATCGAGAATTATCAATATTTACGTCGACTTTCAAGTCGTCACTCAAAAAAAACTCACTCGTCGCGAGAGATCTTGGCGAACGCAAGATGCACAATCTAGAACTGAAGTTAGCCGACTGGTGCTGTGCGAACGGGGAATTTACGCGAGAACTAAACTCAAAAGTGTAATGTTTTTTGCGACTCGTGTGATATAGGAACTACATTTTTCATTCAACTTACCACAAATAATTTGTAAATTTATTTATTGCCCCTGATTACTTGAAAGATTTGTCTCATGATATTAAATGGCTAACTTCAGTCTGTGCGTGCGTAGCAGGTAGGTAGGGCCTGGCCGCAATCACTCGTGTTAGTCGTAGAGCAGATTATTTTTACCGACGCCGACAGGAAAGTCGACATCTACACTTATGCTTCCCGACATGTGATTTGTTTCCAATTAACGTGAGCTATTGGATATGTATCATAAAGTATTTCCTGTGAGTTTGGTGCCATTTGGCAAGGTGAAATTTGAGATATCTACATGGATACGGAAGTACACTAGCACTATACCTACACCAGCGCTGGGATTGCGAAGCGGCGACACTGTGTTAGAATCTACGTGGTCAGGCCACTCTTCCGAGATATGGGTCCTAGTAGGCCTACTGAAACAAACTGTTAGATCTAACATTAGTCCTTGGTGTAAATAACACCACTATGAGATTTATCTCGACTACAAACATCGGAAATCCATAAAGCAGATACCTTACCTGAAAAATCCAGCACAGGAACAACAGTGCCTGCAGGACAAGGGTCCAGATCTAGATCTGGAGTCTGGACTTTCGTCTGGACTTTCTTCAAGTTCTGGCAGCAGGGGTATGTAATGTTACTCTGTGCCTTATTAGCGCTGTGCACATAGGGCCTACAGCTGCAATGTCGACGGTGAGTGAGTGTAGGGCCTACTCATCAAAACTTGGACTGCCACGTAGAACCTACTCCTTGACTGCTCAGTAGTCTAGTCCTAGTTCTAGTATTTCAGAGTCTATGTGTACTGGGTACCGTTTTCATCTTACCAAGCGTAAATCATGCGTGCCGCTGAAGAGAGTCTATCTACATTTCTCAGCCCTCATCTACGTTAGATAGTTTGAACTGGCGAACCATCGCTCGATCATGATCATCATCAATGCGTAACGTTACTTACACACAGTCTTCTATGGGCAGCAGTTCGGATAACGATGCCAATTTCATTTTGCATTTTTATCTGGAATTTCCCCACAAGTTTTATCTAAATAAAAAGCTGTTGAAGAGATTGCTTTTAAAGATTAATAGATATTGTTTAACATGTTTATTATAGCTCCATATTGCAATTATACTAAATAACAGCTTTTGCAGTACTTCGTGTGAGATTTCATCAGTAAATTGGCATTATGTAGTTCGTCTTGCTAATGTCGGAGTTGTGCACCGAGAGCACCTGTGACGTAGGCCAAATTGTGTGGATCGTTCCATGGCTTGCTCGTTTGCATTTTTTTCAAAAAATAATTACAGGCGTATCCTGGGTTTTACAATCCTCTCTTTCCAGTAGTAGGCATCAAAAAATGTAGATTAGAATTATCAGACAATTAGAAAATGTCAGTACAGTTTTCTTTTAAGCCATGATGCACACTTTACCATGGTGTACAAGTGAGTACCTGGCCTTGTATGAAATGACATTGAATATGCTGTATGTATATATGTCAAATTGTATGATTGATATTGTTTTTATTTTGTAGGGCCTATTACCAAGATCACCTAATTATTATGTAATCTAAATCAGTGTACTTTGATTTGAAGGTCTGGTTTTGTTTGTTTGTTTGTTTTTTTACTAGCACATCAATTTTTACATTCATTCATTTTAAGTTGTTCAGTTATCTGTGAATAGATGTAGATTTATAGTACATCCAGTCGATTGTCATTGTCAAAGCTGTGTGGCTCTTCTTTTGTATGGCTTCTGGCAAAATACCTCATTGCTCCAGTGATATCTATGACTAAACGTTGGCTGTGATTGCTGCTAGTGGCAGTTTGAATCTTGACACACCTACAAATGTAGCTGTGATAGATACAGTAAGTGTTGGTTTGAAATGGCAACAAAGTGGAGACCAAAACTAACCTTAATTCAAACTCATGAAAGTTGCAATGAAAACTGACCTTGCTGATGCATTGTGAGCAGTAGCCTGAAATTTGAATTGTGGCATTTCTTTCACCAGTTTTATGAATTGTCATATCAGGAGCTCAGAAATGAGCCACAGTCTTTATTCTAACTTCGTAGTCCACCTAAATTTAGAATTATTTGGACCTATTACCACTAGATGCTCTGGTTGTACACCATGTACATGCAAGGCATGTGCCAAGTGCTACACTGTGTGTCTCTATGAATCTACAAAGTAATTCTTGTTGCAACGCATTTGAATGTACAGAGGTCTGGTACTACAGACTAAGTCCTGTTAGCTTTGAATTATGAGATAATTGAGGAATGGAAGGTTAGGTAAATTTTCTAACCTTGGGAGCTCATTAACTAGTGCCTTATTATGAAAAGATCAAAGTAGCGTGAATAAAGGGTCATTCACTCGGTTGAAAATTCTACCTGTATATTCCTATTACACCAGGAATTTTCAGTGGGTGCACCCAGTGAATTTTTCAGTCTGAAATTTCTCTTCATGTACCGTCAGTTGAAATCCTGTTAAACACGTACCAAGTGATAAAAGTAATAGAACTATTACTTTTATCACTTGTGCTAATATCCTGCCTGATGACTCTTTGAAGGTTAGGCCCATAACAGTATTGCAAGGGGTGAAGTAGGCCGGAAAAAAACCCGCATCAATAAATTTGTGTTTAGCCCATGTGCAAGATTTGCTATGCTGCCGCAAAGTGGAATAAGCAAAAGCGTGGGCTCGCCAACTGTTTGGATTCACATCCATATTGAGCTTGTGATTTCAAACATTGGAAAGTTGATAAATGCAGCCATAGGCAGATGTGGAAGTGTGGTTCAGGGTCAGGCTTACTCAGTTCAGTTCAGTTTATTTTATTTTAGCACAGAACCTGCTTGAGCCAATGACTGTTCTTCAGCTGGTCCGTGCCCGATAAAATCACATGTACATCATCATACATTATACAATAACAAAAATAACAATACTAACAAAACAAACAATACAATACATTGATTAAAAGAAAAAAAAGACGAAAATGCCAAACGTTTACCCTCCCCCATCCCCCCTTCTATTCATAACATAATACTGAATATTCACATAACTATATCTTTATTCATCAAATATGTTTCATAAATTAACACCATTTCCGTCTAACACTGGAACACTCATCAATCCAGCAAATGATTTATTATTTTAAAATGTGCAGGAAGCTGATTCCATCGTGTGGTACCTCTATTTGATAAGCTCCATTTCTTAAAATTTGTCCAAGGTCTTGATAATTCTAGTAAAACTTTACATTTCTCAAACCATGATAAAATTCTTTAAGTGCAAAATATTTCATAAACTGACCAGGCATCATTTCATGGACAATCTTATACATAGTATACAACACATGTTTATCTCTTCGTACTGAAAGATTATCAATCTTCAACTCTGGTTAATAAGAATTTCATCCCAAAGTTTGTTTTGTGGATAAAATATGTCAAAGGCCTCTAACTTGGTCACTGAGAACCAAGTGTGTTTAATGTTAAGTCAGATTTCTCTGAATAATAATTATTCATAATTTTGAAACTTCGTATTGGAGTGAAGATCTCCTTGATGTCAAGTTGACCTCATACCAAAGGGTTGAGTGTCCGACCGCAAAAGAATGCTGTGCGTAGTTTGAATTCATAGGAAACAGGGAAGAACGCAATGGTGCATGGTCACTCTGGCATTGTTTGGTCTGTTTATTTCTCCTTGGATAGAAGGACTATTCAGCTTAGTGCTGACCGTGTAGTTGGGCAATGATGCAATTTCACCATTGCTCTTTCCTGTTGTGATATAATTCTAGACATTGCTTGTAACTTGTAGTAAATATGTGGGAAATCATGTTTGAGAAATCAATTTCAGTTATGGGCCAATTCAACTGTTCAAGTCCCATTCTCTTGACTATCTTATGTTCAGAGAAAATAAACATTGTGTGATTAAACTGTGTGTATTTCTGATGCACTATTGTAAGTAAAGAATACTCTTGACCTCAACTTCCAGGAAGATGGTAACAGCGCATGGATAATAGCGTGCATCGCCGATGTGATTATCTTGCTTTGCACAAAATGAAAACAAAACAATCAAGATTTGCTCTTCTGGGGTTATTGTAAAAGATCAATAAGGCGGAAATTTCCACTTTTTTTTCAACTTTTGTGAGCGATTTAGAAGCCATTGCTCATGACTTTGGCTCGTAGCTATGCTTTGTTGAGGTAAACACTAATGGATGACCTTGTAGCTTGAATTGAATTCTTGGATATTGCAGGGACAGTTCACTGGACTCAGTGAAGCTCAGTGATGTTCATTGAAATCAAAATACATGGCTTAAAGTAGGGAGCAATAACTCTCAAATTTTGTTTGCAGGGATAGAGCTGTGTCCTGTAATCAAGGAAGAACATCCCCTTCCCATTTTCTCTTTTGTGATCACTGTGGAGAAGCAACTAACTGACTAGTTTTCACAATCAGGTTGAAGTAAACTTCTCAAATCATAGCATGTTATTCAAACCCATAAAATTCTTAGCATGTTATCAGCATTTAAAAACAACAGTTGTGTCTGCCATTTATTCATGTATACAAAGGGTCATGCCATGTTGCTAATCATTGTATCCTATGTAATAGATGAGGAGACATTAATCTTGATTTTCTTTCTCGGCTCTTGATGAATATTTTATGCCCCTGTCATACACTGGGAATATAATCTGCATTACTTGGTCATAAAATTGGAACAGGACTAGAGCAATCCACACAATTTTGACGCTGCAATTGATTCTTATATCTGCGTAATATACAGACAGGGAGTTTGTGAATGCAATTTGAAAGTAATGCAGATTATTTCCAAGATATCCTCAAAATATCAGATTTCTCCCTCACATAGGAATATCATCATCTGAGGGGCATGTGTACAGTAAACATGACCATTATACCTCTTATATCCAGATGGGTGCTTGTAAAAAATAATTTGGGGATTCTAGCTTATGACAGGGATATCAGTACAGGCTGTAGTTGATCCTCTAATAGCATGTTATGTGTGATTTAGCAATGCTAACAGAAAGAAGATTACCCCATCTCAATTTATGCCATGGATAAGGCTCAACCCAGATTCTGATGGTCATTGCATGCATGCTTTGTAACATCCACTAAGTGTACTGTAAAAGTGAACATTTTTGATAAAGTTTGCACTTGGCCAAGTAAGATGAATATTGCATGTTTTTAATTCCGCAGAATAAAAACCTAAAAATAAGATTACATATATCTAGCAAATATATTTGTGTGCTTTTATTTTTGGATTAGTCTCGTGTGGCACAAAATGTGTGAAAATTTTCTCAGTGCAAAAAATGTCCACTTTTATAGTATCTTAGGAAGTCAGGAAACCATTAGAAGCAGATGACCTTAAAATACAGACCGGAGCTTAAATGACCATTGCGATCGCGTGTTTCTTTAATAACCAAAGCGTGATAGGGTGGGACTGCTGGTCACAACAGGGATGTACTTACCGCACAGGTTGTGGGATTTTACACCAAGTATTTGTCCATTCCTCCCCCATCATCTTAATTACAGGAAATGGAGGGAGGTATTCACTGTCCTAGGAATTGGTTTGTTTTTGTTCTTTTTTTCAACCAAGACAGAGATACAAATTCATCCTGCCATTTGCTCAATTGGAGGACATTATACATCTTCCTCGACAGATTCTATGGTGCCAAACTCATTATATCTGTTCATGCCGTACCAGGTGCCTCCTTTTCATAAATTTAGTTTGTCCTTGCAATATCTATCATTGCTGTGTCATACCTTCTGCAACATGGGGCTTTAAACTTTACTCATCTGCGGTATGTCTTTGGCATGACATTATGATATGAATGACACATTGATACCTATAAAACAATTAAAAAGTTGATTTGACCAGGCAAATAAGATTGTGTCATTGCTATGAAGTATGCAGGGTCTAATATAACATATATTTTTGCTCATAGTCTTTTTCCTCTCTTCTTCTTTCCTTTTTTGTTTAGGTGCATTCAAGTAACCTTCTGTTTGACATAATCATTAGCAGCACTACTACTATATAGGCCCTATTGGTACCACATTGGTTACTATTATCTTAAAAACACAAAAGCAGGAATACATCTTGTAAGCTGTTGATTAAAGGAAAAGGGTAATTCTCATGAACAAACCCTTACTTGTCAATATAGAGAATATATCCAAGACTGGTTTTCATTTTGAATGTTTCTCTGAAAGGAACATCTTTAAAATTGCTATATGGGTCTGCATGTTACATAATCAGCCCATGTAATTTCCATGTACGTGTATTTATGATTGTTTTTATCGTATTCTATCCTTGAGAGAAAAAGGAACTGAAGTGGAGTTGCAGGCATCAGTGTGTAATGGATAGATCATGATATCCGGCTGATGTCATGAGAAACACTTCCTGGTCTCTTGGTCCAAAGAGCTACTGAACGTGTTGAGTATTCACATACGTCAGTGAGGCGAGGTAGAGCATGTAGCATCACGTCCAGCACTTGTCCTCATTGTTGCTCGCAAGATATGAAATACTGTGAACCAGCTCTCATGATTATGACATCATAGTTTGTTTCCATGGTGACAAGGACTCCAATGTTATACAGTGTTTTAAGCAGAAGAGTGTCACCTTGTCCCGTGGTAGAATGCTAATTAATGCTAATTAGAGTGCATTATGTCACGTAGTGGTATGTACTTGCACTTTTAGTCATTAGAGTGGTAAAATAATTGATTCTGTACAAAACAGCAATCCTGTTCCTTGGTTGGAATGATATAATGATGATATATTTTGCAAGCTGTCATCATAGTATGCTTTTAAAATAAAATAAAAAAAACAAAACAAAATGAACTGATCTTAACATCCTTGTTCAAGCTGTCCCAATGACTGGAGAGTGGCTGATAAATGACACCCAGTACCAGAATGCCACGCCAACTCAAACTTCTCTCAGGTTTAGCTGTGAAAATGGATGCACGCCTTCATTATTTTTTTTTATCGTAGTGTTACTCCTTGGGCAGCTTTCCATTGCCAAGAGACATAATATGGCATGAACTTCTGAAACTTATGTTGCTGTACCCTCGCTGTTCCAACTAAGCCAGTTGACTCTACATGCATGTCTGACACTGAAGGTTGATACCCCATCCCTTTCGCGATCACATCTCTGCTTGTCAGCTGACCTCTAGTCACTGGCATTGACAGATGCCATATTTCATCAATCTTAGTCGCTTATCTAGGTCAGTTTGCTCATTAATGAGTAATATTGCTATGATGTTTAAAAGACTAATGCCAGCTTCTAGGTCCATTCTCAGACAATTAGTATGTTATGATGGCCAGTGATGATGCTTGAATGATCTAGTTATGAGCTTCTTGGAAAGTGAATGACAGGTTAACAAGAGGTCTGAAAGTATACCTTGGAATCTTAACTTCTGCCTGTCAGCACTGAGGGTGGAGATAGTGGGCGGGCCTTGTATCACGTTCATGACTTGATGACCAGCGTTGTGCATTAATTGGACGATTGAGCAGAGTCCATTGGTCATAGGCCATATATCACAGCTGCTACTCTTGTCACTTTTACTGTGTTCACATCATTATCCACCTCCAGAAGTCATGCTGGAGTAATTACATCTTTTTTTTAATGCAGTGTGAACACAATTTGGTGGTTTTATACCCCACACAGGGGCAGACTCTCTAATTTCTTTTTGCATGTGAATGGAGAGCAGGGGCTTGACTTTGTCAAGTTATGCAAACTTCCAGTGATAAAACTGTTTGATATTTTTTACTATTTTTGACACTGAAATACTGTCACACAACACTTGAGCTATATACTGCAGGAAGTCACCTCCACTCAAGACACTTTCCTACACAATTCTTTGGCCCTGTGTAATTCAGCGTGTTAACACCAGCACTTTCTTTTCCACAAGCGGAGTCTGACCCATACGTGGGGATCACTCCAAGTGGTAGAACACCATAAGAAAGCTATATTTATAATCTTGTTTCCAAGTATAGGAAGCTTATGAGGAGTGTGCTTTGTGGTCAGAAGTTTTGGGAATCCATTAAAGACATTATTTACCATTTGCAGATGAAACAAATACCCAGCTTTAGTTAGTGATAGAAACAACCAGTGTTTAAAAAAAAAAAAAAAAGTTAATTAGGATAATCAATGATAAGTATTGTTAAATACACAAAATGAACAATAGCTTATACAAATTGTCTCTAGACCAAACCATCTACAGTCATGGTTTAGTGAGAAAAATAGTGATATCTCCTTATATTTTAGGCTTTATTACAAAATTTTCATGTGGTAGGATGTTCTGTGATACAGCTGACCTACACATTTGCATGAAATGTGATAACTCAAACTTTTTAAAACTCACTGTTCCCAATGACAAACAGTATGTTTAAATTTGTTTTAGGGATTTCTGTGGGTTTTCTTGAAAGTGTTTCAGTAACTATGGTGATCTTTTGTTTTGTGTAGATCAGATCATTTGAATGACTGACTGACAGGTTCAGTAATTCAAGTTAAAATTTGCAACTTTACAACTGTAAAAAAAAGTACAGTTGTTATCATTAACTACAGTAGAAAACATTCAATTGAGCAAGTGATAAAATTTGAATGTAAGGGATAAAAAGACTCTGTGTAAATTATTTTTCCTCAAAAAATGACACACTTACTAAGTATTCATTGCAATTTTTCTGAATGATTTGGACTCCCTTGAAAAAAAAAAATACAATGAAAACAAAGGACACAAATGATGGCTTTCTCATCCATCCTTCACCATTAAGCATTAGAACAAGAAGTGAAAGAACCCCACACAAGACTTTGGCCTGTTCTTAATGAGATATCCCACACTGTCCTCAGGCTAGTGTGGTGACCTTTAGGATGAAGATTATCGTGGCTAGTGGACGAAAATGACGTCACAGTGTCTACTTGTATTTCATCATTATGTACATGTAGCCGTATGTACACTCCAAATATTGAAAAGGATCCTCCATGAACGCTGTGTGTGGGAAAGATTCACAGATCATCTTCTTTACTTTTTTTTTTTAAAGTAATCAACGAGTCGCCCTATGACAGCAGGCCAGAAGCCTGACATGTAATCAGGATTCCTTAAAGAATCAAAGCCACATGGTCAAGCATGGATTGATTACTGCCCGGCAAGAATAGCCAGTGATTTCCCCATGTTATGATGCCATGCTTTTAGCACTGAACCGTCAAGGAAAGATCCCTGAATGTCAATGCAGTCTGTGCTGTTTGACCGTCTAATCGGTCAGTCTTTAGTCAGAAATTCATCCGTGATGACGGTGGAGGCACATGGAATAAGGCACCATAATGCACTCAGATGGTCATTTCTATACAAAAGGTCAAAGCACATTTTGCCATTTCCCCAAAATAATTAGCTGAATGGCAGGCATGCTATGAGGTAGAAGGTTGCGTGATAATTTTGGACATTCTGGTAGTAATTGAATTAGATAGATCTCTTAGTTCTGATCTCTGCTACTATAAAAAAGCACCCCAAGGCCCATATTTTAATTCAAAAAAATACACTACTTTGTTCCTTCACATTATGATTAATCTCCTTTAGATGGAATGTTACGTTACTGTAAAGAATAAAGTACCTTTTTTTTTTTTTACTGCAGTTTTTAAAGGATTCCTGGAACATGAAGTGTCCAAAAAATATATGTATATTATATTTGGGCAACACATGACATCTCAGTAATTTCTTGCTAAATTGTAATGTAATTTTGTCAGTCATTCTGTGTATTTTATTACCGATATGTCACAGGTGACATACCAGGGGAGCTGATAGGACATAAAGAGAATTTCATTTTAATTCATTCTTCATATTTCTTGTCTCATTAACATGGGGACATTGTGATAAACATGCACACATACTGTATACACTAAAGATTACTGCACATTAAGAAAGTATGTTAAAGCATACCCAAACTAACCTGTGGCCATCAATGTCATGTGGTTTCAGAACAAGAAAAAGGTAGAGAAATATAATAGAACCCATTTAATGGTGAATATCTACAGCTGTATGTTATGTTTAAGCTATGGGTAATTACATCCAGCAAGTATTTGAGTGGAAAATCAATGACACATCGAGGCTTGATTAAGATGAAAGAATTTTTTTCATGACAGGTGTAGAGGGTAATTTACAGGAAATTTCATTTCATACAATGTAATGTCAGATTCAAAGGTATCAACTGTTGAGACACAGTTGATAATTAGCATGTATTATCTCCTTTTGATGAGTTACCACTACTGTGTTGTTCTTGAAAATTTTGATGGTATGGTATGTTTAGATTTTTCATGAAAATTCCATTGATGAATACTTCAAGCTGATATACTTACTCAAGCAGAATGAAAATATTTATTCAAATTGATTAATTTCATAAAATTGAAAAATTATGCAGTACCTGCCAGATGCTACTAATGACTAGAACCAGCACTGCATGACTGTTGGGCGGAAGCTCAGTGGTCTATTAGATAAGATGCCTGTCCGATGATGAGGATTTCGTAGGTTTGAATCCTGCTTGAGTTTGTATGTCCATGATTTCTTTTGTCATGGCCACTAGTAAAATATTGATCGATTCAGTACTTATTTACGTCAATGTAGAGCAATTTGTCAATCAGTTGCAAGAAAATATTGACCTTGTGGCAAAGTAGGAAGACTGACCCAGACAGCTTTTTCAAAACATCCAATGATGGTCTTTTACGTCAGTGTTTATTTGTGTCATAGGAATTGGTCGCAAACAAACCTGAAAAGAAATATTCAGCACAAAGCATTTTATGAATCCGAAGTATGCACTTTACTGCATCCTGTTGGGATTATTGTTGTGATTTGATTTCTGAGAATCCAAAAGTTACTCTACTCACCTCCAGTTCCTGGTAGACCGTTGACTGACCCTTGATGTAGTCTTTAACCATTCACCATGTCCCCCCCCCCCCCCCACCAAGTGCAGGTGTGCTGGCCGTATTGACTCTGAGAGAGACTTGCGTCCTTTTGCAAGGCCAGATGTAATTGATTAGGCTCAGGTGTTGTAGCAGATGAAAATAGGAGATTAATTTCAGCTTGGTCAGTTTTTATTAGCTGGTCTTTACTGGTCTGGTTGCCTGGATATCATTTCATAGGAAATAGACTAGAATGGGCTCTGTTGTTGGTGTATTTTGTCTGCAGTCTCTTTCATGATGCCTATTCACCTTTTGTGACCTATTCAATTTTTGTGGAGGATTTGCAACTCAAGAATTTGAGTGTTTGTGTTCCTTTCTTTGTGTATGCTTATGTATGTATCTATGGATATAAGTGTGTGGGTGGGTGTGTGTGTGTGTGTGTGTGTGTGTGTGTGTGTGTGTGTGAATGTTATGCATTCCAGTGGCTTCTGTTGAGTGTATGAAATGAATTAGTTCTTGAAGAATTGTTAGGTGCAAAAGCATTTTTGAAATGAAAAATGTCAAATTTTGGGCAAAAATGCTCAAGATAGATATTTCAAAGGTAGATGACTATAATGTCTTGCAGGCCAAAATTGCCTACATGTTTTGTGTGCGTGAGTGATTAGGGCACCCCATATCAAAATCCGTTATAATTTATGGTGCTTTTTACATGTATTTGTTGTTTTGTTTTGTAAATGTTATTTACAGGATCAATTTCTTTTGAATTTACAGGTTGCTTTACATACATATTCCTGTGGCCTTTTTTCTTTTGAAATTTCAACTTCTGACAAATCTCTTTTTCTGTCATTTTTATCTCTTACATATCTAACCCAGTTTCTTTTGTTTGTATGTGTGTGTGTTTTGTTTGTTTGGTTTTTTTTAGTAAATATTTCATGTAGCACTTTCAACTTTGAGATATGTGTATTTACTAAATTGTATTTACCAATTATGGAACTATGGCAAAGTTTTGCTGGGTCCCTTTGTACTGGTTTCTCCCTCCCTCGCATTAAAGTTGAAAATGAAATTGAAATGGAAAATTGAAATTGTAGTTAACTTTCAAACTTTGATTGAATCATGCATGTGTTGATATATTCCATCTGTCTTGTATGTTTGTTATAATTGCATCTCTTCTGTATGTTTAATATATTCCATCTCTCTTTTATGTTTGTTATATTCCATCTCTCTTCCAGAACCCCAGATCAATGCCCAACTGTGGTGTCCCTCTTGTCAGAGAGTTACAACCCCCATGTCCGATATGGAGCAGCCATGGCTCTCGGCATTGCGTGTGCTGGAACCGGAAATAAGGTTTGTGATTGTCAAAAAGAACAAAAAAATACATCAAATATCGACAAACAATAAAGCTAGAGGGGCATTGTGTTTTGGCATACCTGGCTGCATTATTTGAGCAATAATGTAAAGTTTAATTAAACTCATAAAAGTTTGAAATCTACCAAATGCTTTCAACTTGACTTGTAGCAAGTGTCTTTCTCATCAGAAATCAAATGTGTTGCATTTTCAGCAATGTGAGATTTGAGTGTTTCATTGAGAACTCAAAGTGAAGTGACTCGAAGTGAATGCTGTTATGATGATGACATCCACTTTATGTCAGGTGATATTTAAAAGTCCAACTCCATCGATATCATATGTATGTAACTCTTATCATGAAGAAAAGTTACACATTGTAGTATTCTGTTGATGATGTTAGAAAACTGTTGGTAGGCCACGGAAGTTTGATTTATTATATTGGTTTTCTTTTTACGAACCTTCCAAATGATGCCTTAAATGTAATTTGTAATCCTGATGTTTACATTATCTTCTGCTGGTGTTTTGTGTGCTATGTCATCAGGATGCGCTGAGTATCTTGGAACCAATGCTGAACGATTCTGTCAACTACGTGAGACAGGGTGCCCTCATTGCCTCGGCCATGGTGCTGATTCAACAGAATGAGATCACCTGTCCAAAGGTACTTTCTCTTATGATTTGCATTTGTGCCCAAGTCTATCTTCATTTGCTCATATTCCAGGGCCCTGCAGTTCTTGTGCTGAATTATTGAAATTCTGATAAGTATAGCACATCAGAACATGTTCCCGTCATTCTTAATTCATTTGTAACTTTAAGAACAGCTCTATGAAACATCCCCAGGACCCTGTTTCATAAAGCTGTTCGTAAAGTTACGCATGACTTTATGAACGACTGGAATATGAAGTGCCAATATGTGTACCCATTTTTTTTTTTCTTTACATTTTTAACAAAGTACAGCTGTATGTCAATATTTCAGCTACAGTTGGGCAAAAATACACTTTCAACTAAAAATGTGTGTTAACATGTAAAAATAATCATCATCATCTGCAAATCTGAACTTTAGCTATTGAAATTAACAATGATTAGGAAACTCACTTGGCTTGCCATATTCCAGTCGTTCTTATTAAAAGTCATGCATACCTTAACAATCAGCTTTGTGGAAATTCGCAAATTTAAATACATGTGAACATTCCTCGTTTTACAGTATTTATATGAATGTATATGTGCATGCATTGTTAATGTTTAAAATGTATTACTGGTGTACAGATAATGTGCACAAGGGTTTTGAGGAGATGGATATTTAGAATTTAGTTGGGCACAATAATAAGAATGTTAAATGGGCCAAGCTGTCGAAAAGGTTTTAAAGGAGGAGATACTATATGTTTATATATTACATCTTTCAGTATGTGATAATTCAGCTTGCTGCTTTGTAAAACAGTAGAAAACTTGCTAACAAAATGAAAGAGAAGAGATACCAATAAAATACAGAGATGTGATGTCCTATTAAACCATTTGGCTTTTTTCCAAGTGTGTGATGAGGAATTTTGTTGTGAGCCTGCTGGGTTGTGTGTAGAGGTCAGGTTAAAGAAACAAATCAAACAGTGAGATGGCTGAGGTAGCTAGAAATGACAGAGAATGACTCTTAGCCATGAGGAAAAGATGAAGGGGCCTCGCTCTTGGCTTTATGACAGGCAAGGAATGTCAAGGATTGTCATAAATAGGGGCAAAAAAATCAATTATTGATGCCTATTTTTGTCTCTCACATGAAACTGACCTTGTCATTGGTGACTGACCACTTACCTGACGATGTTGCACTTTTTCCCCAGCTATAATTAAACTTTCTTTTGACTTTCCTTGTTAAAACTTTTATGTTTACATTTGTGCAGTTTCAACTTATTGTTGTTTCACAACAAAGATGTGTACAATTCATCGGAAGACTGAAGAGCCAGCTATTTTTATGAACTGTAAAATGAAACTTGTGTGTGTGATGGTGTGACCTAGTTTGCTCCATCCTTACCATCTTTCCTGGCTGAAATACAAGTATCCGATCCGTTATTGATGTCAGCCATACTGGTCCTGTTGCGACAAGATACTGCCATTCTATGAATTAAAAATCCCATGCCGTAATCCAAATGAACAAACAGTCAAGCGCTCTGCAGCCTACTAGCCGAAACTCATCTCTGTTACCATGGCGATGAAAGGACTGATACAGTTACTGGCTTCTGTCTGTTTCTGAAGTCAAGGTGATCTGGTTTTTCTCTGAATGTCTTGTGTAAAAGTTGAAGCCAAATTTGTCCGTATGCGAAATTATAAAAGGGTGCGATTCTACATGTGGGCGCATTGACATAACACTATGTGTGAGCTATATACAGCTGTAGGTATTGTTAATCATTGTTATCATTATCATTTGCATAAACTACCAATCCTGATGGCCCACATTGTAATTATCCTTATCCAAGGTTTGCTGCACTATAACATATTTTTGTTTTTTCAAGAATTTTGTTTATCAAGCCAGAATTGTTGGTTGGAGCAACTTCCAGAAAGTGTTAATTTTTTTTTTCTTTCTTTTAATGAAGTTCGAATTAATTTAAGTTCGAACTGTATGATCATTCTTGTCTGTACATCTATGTACTGGAATTTCTCTCATCATGCATGCTCCTGCATCATACACTCCATGTGAAGTTACAGACGTGCCTCATTGATTCTTTGACCAACTTGACAGATGGCACATGAAAGACATTACTTCCCATTTGCAGATGAAACAAAAACCCAGCTTGAGTGCTTCAAAATAGTTCTAAAATGTGAGTTAGGGATAGAAACCACCAATGTAAAAATGTTAATCAGTATAATCAGTGTTAAGTAATGTTGAATATACAAAATGTGAACAATAGTTATAATAAATTCACTTCTAGAATAAACCATCTGCAATTATGGTTTATTGAGAAAATAGTGATATCTCCTTGTATTTTAGGCTTTATTGCTAAATTTTTATATGGTAGGATATCTTGTGATACAACTGACGTACACGTATGCATCAAATGTGATAACTCAAACGTTTTTTTTAATCACTACTCCCAATGGTAAACAGGACATTTAAGGCTTAAAATCTCTCCCCCATCAAATTTTGTGATCTCATCGTAAATGGCTGTCATAGTGAGAAAGTGAATTGCATCAATAGTTAGGATACTTCAGGATTAACACCCTGTAGATTGTAACACCCTGTAGATTTTCATTAGGGAAAAGCAAACAGTGTGACCTTTCAAGGTACTATATGTGAGAACTTCTATTACAGAAATGGTCTTTCCTGCACTCTTCTCCCCATTAATCATGATTGGATTCTACTACCTTGTGTAAAGCTGGATGTAGATGAATTGCAGCAATCATCAGTGAAATCACTTAAATATGTCAGAAATTTGTTTTCATTGAAAACGGATTACACTCGACACTCTCTTTACCATATTTTTTTTCCCTCATGCTCTGAATCCCCACCTCCCTGTTTATTGCTGTCATTACAGGATTAATCTCCTTCTAGCCTCTAGGGTTCCATCAGATTTTGAGAATTAGCTGTGAGAAATACCCTGACACATGGCGAAGCTGGCATTGGTAGCTTCTTGGATAAGAAAAGGAAGCAGTGGAGGCGGAAAAGAAAAATGAAAGGAAAGAGACAAACCCAGGAGCTTGTCACCTTGATGAGCGACTGTGTCATGGTTTCCACAATTGCTTCCAATTACACCATGTGTGTTGTCACTAGGGGCTTCTAACTTGTCCCAATCAAGCGATGTGAATGAAAGCATGAATTGATCAATTGCAGATAAGTTTTCTTGGTAATTATGTCAGGGGTGCTAGTCTTGCATCAAGCTGTAATAAGGAAACTGCCCATCAGAGGTATATTTTCACCTCGTCTAGATTATATCATATCAGATGAAGGTAGTGATTTTTTTCCCCCTTTTTGATCATCACAGCTGACAGCTGAAATGGATGATGAGAATTTCTCACTGACTTTGTCTGTCCCGAGTCTTTTGGGGGCTAGAGCTCTGCAGGTCTGATACTAATTTGTCCTGAGCTCTGTTAGATTACTACTGCTCTATGGAGTGGGTCTACTTGTAGGTCCCCACTTTGAGCAGAGAATATATTCAGGACTTTGATGCCACAAGTAGGTTTTGTTTCGCTTTGTTTTGTTTTTGTGATGGGGGGGGGGGAACAGAATTGCCAATTTGAAGAATGCTGTAATCTTTTTTTTTTTTTAATGCCACTCAGAAATGAGTTATTTTCCTGAGTTAAGGTTTTTTATTCTTCTGCAGTGCCTACTTATGATTAGAAAATACAAAGTATACTTTTGCAAAAAAGTGGAATATTTTATGCTTTATTACAAATGTGTATGTCTATATTGCATGCATGCCTGAGGATGTTTGGGAAGAGATTGAATTTCCTTTTTTGGCAATTATGTGAAACATAAAAAAAAAAAAATGGGAGGAAGAACTACAAGTTTAAGTGGATAATGGCACATGGCATAGTTATTGAGCAAATACTTGCCATGGCCAACAATTTGAATGATTACCAGGTTCTTGTGTAATTTAGTTCCATGTTTGTTTGTATCGCAAGAGGAACATAGCTCTCTCAACTATGTGAATTTACAAGGTCTACTCTTTAATTCTGAGTTGATTACTTTGATGTCAGTACACGGAGATTCTTGTCCTTGAATGCAACATTTATTCAGGGTCCATGATTACTGATAGGATACAAGAACAATGATTTAGGCAACATGTTAATCCTCCCTGTATTCAAATTGGCAACAGCTACATCTTGTGAATTACAATGTAGTACGGTCCTTAGAAGCACTGTGTGCATTTCCAAACAAACCTTGCAATAGATAAATGCTGTGTGAGAGTGTGTTGATCTCCTTTGTAAATATTCACCATTATGGCCGAGTTGGGGGTACTTCCAAAAGGGACCCACGCTTTGCACATTCAAAAGACCCATAGATACGGTCTCTTTAAAAAAAAAGAAAAAGCAGCCTAACAACGATAACAAAAACAAGATGAAAGCACCCTCCGGTGTATAATGTCTATGGTGGAAGACTTTCAAACATGTTTTCGTTTACTGCAAAAAGATAATAGGTTGGAGAGTGTTTTTAACTGAGTAAGGTACAGAGCAATACTGCATCTCTATAGTCAGGAATTTATCACTTTCATTACTTCTGGGAATCAAGAAAAGATAAGCTGAATGCCCTCTTTGGGAACAGCCACTCTTACATTGTGAGTGATAGACATAATATTCTTGACAAAAGTGAAATAACCTTCCCTCACTAAAACAGCCCCAAACCATGAAGCACAAGTATGTCAAGAAGAAAGCTTCTCTTATTGTGAGCTTAATTTCATCTGACCATCATAATTTCAAGATTTTCTTCTTCATTATGATTCAACTGCAAGTGTCAGTGTGCACAGGAAGGTGAAAGAGTACCACTTTTCTGGATTGATTATTACACACTACAGCCTTATAACTTCAGACTTTAAAGGGACTGTACAGTACTGGTTGAGGTGGGGATTCATGTTTTGAACATTTCTAAGTGAGATAATGAGAAAACTCTTATGAAATATGAAAGAGCATGTAATTTTAAGAAGGATTCAACGTTTATTTGATGAAAATTGGTTTTTAAATGGCTGAGATATCCCAAAAAGTGATAATAATAAAAGGCGACATGCCACAACTTTATTAGGATCTCTTTGTTTTACCTTGTTTTTTTTATATCTCAGCCATTTCGAAACCGATTTTCGTCAAATAAACTTTTGATACCCCCAAGAATTGCATGCTCTTTGACATCTCATAGAGTGGTTTCTGAATATCTCGCAAAACGTTAAAAGCTAAATCCTCGCCTTGACCAGAACTGTACACACCCTTTAAGCCACTAACTTATTGCAGCTCCCTTTTTTTTCTTCTTCTTCTTCTTCCTTTTTTCAGGCTCTAAACCAAAACATCGTAGGCATTCATGTCTAAGGTACTCTGACCTATAATGATGTTTGTTTATTCAGCGCTAAATGTCTTTTACAGGCTCTCTCAGTGGGATGATGAAGAAAGTGTTATTCTACCCGACATCAGTCATACCCTGGTACCAGTCATTTCCCATTCACAACTAGCCAGAAGGAGTCAGGGCTCAAATTGACAAAGTTTGATTTAATGAGGTCATATCTTGCTATAAGCACTCCGATGAGTGGGTATGAAGGACCTAGCCCAGATGTATTGCGGGTATTCCACAAAGTGATGTACCAGGGGAACTTGTAGCGTCTTCATCCCTGAATACTGTGTCACTTGTGTTGGTAGTACCCAATTCACACCCACAAGATGATTAATTCTGCCTTTACTTTAATTCAAGATCCACCAAGCATACCCATTTCTCTTCACATTATGTATTTAAGAGTGACTGTAAATGATCAACTAAGGGGAATTTGTGTGGGAGTGATTTCGCAAGACAGTCTCTTCAAGTATTATCCACTAACTGTTTTTCCTGCTCTGGTTGTGTAATTGCACATACAGTCGGGGTGTGCTGACTTCAAATATTAACCTTCCTGTAAACACTTCCCTCGCATATTATTTAGAAGGTGTGAAAGGGTCCTGTGTTTACCTCATGATGGAATGCTGCTTGAATAGATTCATGCATGCAAGTGACGTCTGACTTTGGGCCAAGATTGATGATAACTTATTCTTCCCCCAGACATACACATGTATCAATAGACTTGGGTAGCAGGGTAGAAAAAAATAATTTTCTTTTGTTTTGATTGGCAGTAGTTGATAAGTCAAATATTGAGGTCAAGTTTGTCAAAAGCAGCAAATCTTGTCATATGACCATCACTCAAAATTATATCGTGATTTCAGGACAGGCAGTGGGCAATGGAGAAACTTTCACATACGCTGATTTTATTTTTGTGCAAGTAACAGCATCACATCAGAGGCCGTATATGAATTTTAAAAATGATACATGTGAGTGTATTTTGTGTCATACCATGCTTGTATTCTTACCTTCAACATCCTAAAATAAGAGTGTTAGTCAAATGAAGCAAACAAATGCAAAAACAAGGAGTCAAAATATAGAAAATCTAGAGGAGAGCACAGGTTTGGTAATGAAGAGACACAAAACTGGACAGAATGCTGACCAAAGACAGAGCAAATAGAAGAGTTGTGTGCACTTTTGTATTTTTGTTGGTCAGTACATAAGCACAAAATTGAAAACATTTCTAACAAATCTAATTTTGGTTTGCCCCTTCTGTCCTTGGTTCTCCTTCGGTTCTCCTTCTGTTTGCCTTTTTCTTAAATTATCTCTCTGTTACCTTGTTTTATTCTTAGCAGGCCAAAATTTCTACATAAATTATAAAACATTTGCTGTTTTTTTCACAAGTACAGAAGATACTTGATTATGCAGTTGCCATAGTGATATGGGGGTCTCTGTGTAATCATAGTTCTAGGTGCAGGTGATGATCACCCACTGGTGTAACAGTTGCCATGACGATTTGATGAATACTTCATCAGGTCACGTCAGGGGGTGACTGGATTCTTGCTCTGAAGGCAAATAAAACGCACTCAAATAATAAAGAAAGTGGAGTCCTCAAGAGTAGGTCACATGTCATTAAATAGTTGATCTGGGGCATTGTAACAATTCCTTAGAATGAGGATCTGAAATCATCAAGTCCTTTGTACTGGTTCCACAAGGTTCCTACAGACAGTGAGATAATTGATTCCCTTGATCTGGATTGGGTTGTAAAATAATGACTTGGAGAGGTATTTGAATCTTATTCCATAGCAGAAACAAAGTTACAGTAATTACGAGGTTGTCATATATTGTGCAAACTCTGTTAATGTACTTGCATTATCTTATTGATAGGCAACAGGTTGAAATTGTTCACAGATAAACATATACTATAAAAGCTCTGATTTTCACAAGGGTTTAGTTTATCAAATCGTGAAAACTACATCTCGCAAAAATGCCTGTGATCTCCTCATTCCAGAAAATATCTGTATGCAAAATATAACAGCTTTTGTAGTAATAGAACTATCTAGGTCAAAATCCCTCCGGATGCTGTGAATGAAATTCACAACTTTTCTTGGCTGCCCCTAAATATCATCTTTCTTCAGCTGTAATGTTGATGATTCTAGACAATATTGAGTGAATGTGTAGATAGTTTTACAAGAACAAGAAATTCCATGTTTGACAGCAAATCATTCTTCATTGTACTATAGTGCCATTCTTATTACACAAAAAAATGACACGTTTTGGGGGATGAGGATCTTTTTGCAATGAGAACAGAAATCAAAAAAATTTTTCGTAAGATTTGGGTCATAATCCAAATTGGACAAATTTTTGTGATTTTCTTTTTCAAAAAGATGTTAAGTTGTGCAGTGAAAACCGTGACTGCACAAAATTTTGAGATTTGATATCTCACAATGAACCGCATTTGTGGCTCCTTGCTATTTTTACCATTCTTTGGTGTGTCGCATTATATTAAATTGGCCTTGAGACGTAGACTAGTTGTGTAAGCATACCATTTTATGATATGCGCAGGTCACCTCTTCACAAATAATGCACGACCTAAAAAGTTTCATTTTTTTTTTTACAGTGAGAATGCTGAATCAAAAGACATGATCCTGATCGCGACCAAAATTTGAAATGTTTGCAATGAGAATGGCATTATTATGTCACTGTCAGTGTTGAAAAGATGTGATTAATGTGTTCTCCCGTCTGTATTCGTCTTTCCACACCCTTCTCCAGGTGGCTCACTTCCGCAGTATGTACAGCAAGACAATCAGTGACAAGCATGAAGACCTCATGGCCAAATTTGGTGCCATCCTGGCCCAGGGCATCATTGATGCTGGTATGACCTCACCCATCCCTGCAAATGTTTTATCCTTTTTTTTTAATGTTTTTATTGAAGAAAAAGCATACATACAAACGAGAACAAAACAGTACATGCATTATAATTTGATACAATCAATAGTAAATGCTACAAACCACATTTCTGTCATTTGTACCCTATCTTTTACTATAATTCATGATAATCAATATTGGTATTTCATAGGGTCGAGTGTAACTATTTTGGTCATATACCTTCGTTTATTTCAGTTGGGGACTAATCAAAATCCTCAGTAATGTTAAATTAATCATTTATACTTAATGTGCCCCATTTTAGAAGATTAATGTAAATGTTTGTCTCAATTTGAGAACATTTTTATACTTTTTCTATTATTATGCAGATTGAATGAATTTTATCACTCCCATCTAATTTCAGTTAAAACAGAAACCGGAGTAAAATTCAAAGTTGCCAATTTGATGATTATCTGGTGTAAAATTTCCTGGGACTTGATGGGTTAAAGGTAGAATTTCATGAGGAAGACGCAGACAACATTTCTTTCTCGTTCTAAATACTAATAAGACATGGCCTTGTGTGGGAAACTTAACACTAAAGGGTCCGGGCTTTTTTGGCTATGCTCAGACCGGGGGGGTCACTGACCACTTTTCTACCATAATTAGCACAAAACTAATCAATGTAAGTGATTAATTGTAAAAATAATCAGGTTTTTATGACTTTCATGACAGAGCACTGTTTTCCATAGGAAATGTACACAAAATCACAAAATTGTGCCCGTTTTGGGGCGACATTCCATTACAAAAACGGGCGTGGCTTCGCAAGAGAATTATAGCACGAAATGTCGAGGGGGGGCGAATTCCACCCCGCCCCCGGCCCTTTAGGGTTAAACTAAGCTGTCTTAATCACATGAATGTAAATGTGCTGAGGTAAAAACCCTCCTTTATGTGTTGCTTGAAGGTTTGCATGGTGAAGTATAAATGAGGGAGACAGGTTTGTGGTAACACCATGTGTATGTAGTCCTTGTAGGGATCGTTGTTTGACAAAAGAAGAGCCTAGAAAGAGGAGAGTCGAAGAGGGAAGCAACACAGGCAGAGTGTAAAGAAGGCAAATAGTGATAAGTGGGGGGGGGGGGCAGTGAGTTGGAATGTGAAGTCGCATTTGTGGAGACGAGAGAAAAGGGGATCCTATTTTGTGCTAATGTTAAGAACATTCTAAAATATCCACTTAAAAAGCATGAATGAAAGGATCATTTTCATTTATCTCTTAACACTCATAGTTACAATAAATCTGGAATGTGTTGAGGGCATTCATGAAGAATTCATCCCATGTCTGGTGAGAAAATGTAGGATGAGTATTAAACGAGTCATGCTCCAAACATGTGCCAGTAGAAAGCAGGTGACCAGTCACTCATGTGAGAAAGATGACTCCTATTGAATAGCTTGGATGCCTTGATATTACCTGGACAATCAGTCGGCCATGACTTTCTTGAAATGTGTCTGATGGTACATAAAATATCAATGCCAAGTCGCTTGAGTTTTTCTTTAGTCATGCGGTTAAAGCGTCTCTCGTGGCCCATTTTCCTTTAATCTCATTCCAAGAGTTTAGCAGTTAAAAACATAAAGTCCCCCCCCCCCCCCTCCAGGCTGGACTGAGGCAAATACATGTATTCAAAGAGTCTTGAGGTGGGTTAGGATTGGACGGGTCAGACGTGTTAATTGCTGAAAGAGTCTTTGACCTGGGAGTGGGGAACTGACCAAGACTTACTTACGTCACTGTACACCTGCCTCTCAGTGACCAGCGGGTGGGAATGGACAGGTGTAGATTGTGGTGACGTATCAAAAAGATTGTTGTACTCTCACCACTGTGACCAGGGCATTGCAAGAATGCTACCAAGCTCAAGTGAGCTATTGCGATCGCCCTTTGTCCGGCGTCCGTCGTGCGTCGTGCGTCGTCCGTCGTGCGTCGTCCGTCGTCCGTCGTGCGTAAACTTTTTACATTTTCATCTTCTTGTTGAAAACCCCAAGACCGATTTTCATCAAACTTGGCAGGTAGCATCCCTAGGGGGTTAGGAACTCAATTTGTTAAAATGGGCACCATGCCCCACCCAGGGGGCCCCCAGGGGGGCCCAAACCCCCCAAAATTAAGAAATCTGTAAAAATCTTCTTCTCTAGAACCAGAAGTGATAGAGCTAAGTTAATACTGTGAGTTAGTACATTGATGACTGTAGTTTCACGTTTGTTCATGGCAGAATCAGGGGTGCCCCCTTTGGGACCCAGGGGAGGGGGGTGGGGAGGGGTCCTAATGGGGCCTAAATTGTACATTTTCATCGTCTTCTTGAGAACCCCATGACCAATTTTCACTAAACTTGGCAGGTAGCATCCCTAGGGGGTTAGGATCTCAATTTGTTAAAATGGGCACCATGCCCCACCCAGGGGCCCCCAGGGGACCCAAACACCCCAAAATGAAGGAATCTTTAAAAATCTTCTCTAGAATCAAAAGTTATAGAGCTAAGATAATACTATGAGTGAGTACATTAATGACTGTAGTTTCAAGTTTGTTCATAGCAAATCCAGGGATGCCCCTCTTTGGGGCAGGGGGGGGGGGGGGGTTGGGAAGGTCCAAATGGGGGCCTGAATTGTACATTTTCATCTTCTTCCTGAAAACCTCATGATGGATTTTCGTCAAACTTGGCAGGTAGCATCCCTAGGGGGTCAGGATCTCAATTTATCAAAATGGGCACCATGCCCCACCCAGAGGGCCCCAGGGGGCCCCAACCCCCCCCCCCCCCCCCCCCAAATTAAGGAATCTTAAAAAAAAAATGGGCCCTTATTGTACATTTTCATCTTCTACTTGAGAATGCGTGGTCAAATTTTAGTAGAGCTGTGAATAATTTAGATTAGTGACTGCGTGAAAGGTGAACTTGCGATACTCAGGTGAGCGCTAGACCCGTGGGTCTCTTGTTTTCAGTTGCTCTAAATATAAGTAGTACTCCATCCTCCCTTACAGTATTACAGTACACATAGGAAACACACATTGTATCTGAAGCTGAGCCTTCAAGCTGTGCTTTCCGCATGTAACATCACAATATCGTTGGAATTCCACAAGATTGTCAAATGAATGGTGATCTCATTGACATTTCTAGATCTCTTGCTGTTGAGCTGATATCACAGTATTTGCAAGGGCCTAGCCTGACTTCCACATAAACTATTGCTTTGAGCCATATATCAAATAAGAGCTCTAGATGTACTTAGAGACATAGTTGACTTTATTTTTCATAGGTTCATTCTCCTTTCAGTGTGAATGGGCTTGAATAATTTGTTGTCCATTCTGGAAATTTGGAATGTGAATATGCTTATCACAGCAACACGAAACTGCAAGTAATAGCATTGATGTATTTTGAAAATAGTGTTATTTACAAAATAGGCCAAAGCAGTTGATTGCAAAGAGAATAAGAGGTGCAAGTTGTTACCGCAGCTTGATCATATTGAGATTTTGTTGTTGTTGTTGCGAGGTGATGGTATTGGTGAGTGGAGTGTTTCATGTGATTTTGATAGAAGGGAAGTGAAATGATTCATTTGTGTGACTTCAGTCAAGAGGCCCAAGATTTTTGATATATTCAGACTTTCAGCCTCTTGCTCAGCACATTAATCATTTGTGTGAATTTAAGTCAGGAGGCCCAAGATTATATGCTTTGTTCAGACTTTCAATCCATTGCTCAGCACAAGTCTGACAGTGAAGCAATTTATGAGTAATGAATTAGATGCTCTCGCTAGCTGCCTGTTTGGTTACTCAATGTAGTATTGATGCAGTGAATCAGCCCGAGGCATGTGTTGTACGTGCCGTCCGGAAATGCCAAGGAAGGACATCTATGTTTCCCTACCCTCACTAGAAAACCCCATTCACAGTCAGAAATTGAGCTCAAGTGATATTACCCGTTTGTGCAAAACTACACCATACTCAGTAGAACTGTTTGAATGATTTGCTTTATGTCACAACAAAATATGTATTTGAAAAGATATCATGTAATGCCTACTAGTAAGATATAGGTGAGGAGAAGTCATATCGAATATAAAGAAGCAATAAAAAATCAGTAAGTCCTATATAGTAGTTGCCCCAAAGATGGAAATAATTGAACTGATGATTGAGTATTTGTTGGTATTGAAAAGCCATACTAGTGTTAGTAGCAGATTTACCAATACACTACATTACCTTAATGCTTTCAAGTTCTCACTCTTCAACCAGATCCTTGGGGAATGTGTTTTATCAGAAATGCAGCTCAAATGTTAGAGTTTATTTTGCAAACTTACAGAGGGCCAAAGTCTGAAAGTAACTAAGCCTAACTAATTCATTTGTTTTGGGAAAGAAATAAATTTAGTTTGATAGAATTGTATAATTTGATGATAAAAGGTTTGTTCTTCATTTTTCATGGCAAAAGCACTTTCATTTTGCCAGCGCTCTTTGGGTCTAAACGCATCCTTGGTGCCCATAATAATAATGCTAATGTTACAGAAACAGTTTTATGTGGATGTACTAAAATGCATTAGCATAGATCATAATTTATTGGTGGGGGCAGTCCTGGAGCTAACAAGGGGCGCAGGGTACCCTCAGACTTCTACCTCTTCTTTCCTGTTGGTTGCCATAAAGAGTCTAGACTATTAATTGTGTCATAAGCCTAATGAGATGGACCATGGAAGGTTTCTATTTCTGTCCTGCAATCATCTCATGGTATCCTTAGAGGAAAACACATCATTATCTGGTCTCTTACAACCAAAGATACAAGGATTGTATTTGCTGCAACAATTCCCACATGATATTTTAAAGGTGTTCAAAAGTCATGACAGTCTTCTACACTTGTTTGGTGCATATGTTAAAACCATCAGATGTGAAATGATTTTGAACCAACCAAACAAAAAACTTCATTAATGATTGATACACTGAATTTGAAGGAATTTCAAAATTTTGTAGGAATTTGTAGCTTTGTCAAATATCAAGCACTTTTCCTGTTTCTGATTCCTGAAATGAATCTCAGAGATCGAGAGAGAAAACTGTTAGCTATATTTCTGTGAAGATTGAAAGAGGATTAGGAAGAAATTTCTGAGAGAACCATTTTATCTCTCCTTTCATCAACCTTTCCTGTCTGAATAATTTAGGCTTACATGAACTCACACAGATTTTATTGCAAAATTCACAGTAGAGGTTTGCATCATTTTTTTTTTTCTGACCCAGAATTAATGTATTGTGCCATTTACGTTAACGGTTATTAAACCTGGCACTTAGCCATCTCTATGGTTAAACAGTCGAAAAGCGCCATCTTTTGTCTCAAGCAATGAAAGTGAATCTAGTTTCATCAGCTCTGCTTATTTGTATGCCAATTGAGTTTGTAATCTTTAGTTTTAAAAACAACAACTAATTTTTCAGTCTTATTAAATTGTTCTGTAATACAGTTGAAAACAAAAGACATTTGTGTCATAAGGTCATTAACTATCTAGATTGCTGTCTTGAGTGGGGAGGTCTGTTCTCTGTGATGTGTGAGGGAGATAAATGCAGTGAGAACAATCTTAAAGACCTATCGTGAATTGTGTTCTATTCCTGGGGTCTCTCTCATCATTTTCAATGTGGCTGTCCCCATCTTAAATTCTTGATGTTTGTCTCCTTGTTCATTTCACTGGCAGAGATTGAGATTGAATTGACAAAATTGTAATTTGATTCATATCAAAGAAAGTCTGCTTGCTTTGATATGGTTATAAGAAGTAAGATATGTTATCTGTGATATTATTTGATACCCTCAGGTGGACGAAACGTCACCATCTGTCTCCAGTCGAGGACTGGCCACACCCACCTGTCGTCGGTGGTTGGGATGTTGGTCTTCCTTCACTTCTGGTACTGGTTTCCTCTGGGTCACTTCCTCTCGTTAGCCTTCACTCCAACGACCGTTGTGGCTCTCAACTCCGACCTAGAGGTCAGGTTTGAATTTGAAAGTAATACAGGCAACTTCGGTTATAACAAAGTCCTCAGGACTTGCAGTTCTCTTTCATTGTATTAAAATGTTGTTGTAGAAGAACAAGATGATATGTAAAGATACAATGTATACCTGGTATACATGTAGATATTAATTTTGGGGGCATGAGTTTTTACTTTGTTGTACAAGAATTTTGTTATGACTGGAGTGCACTGGAGAACCTGTGTAGGTGCATGTAGCACACAAGTTTCTCCTAGATAGCCTTCCGGAACCTCCCTGATTTAAATATGTTAGTAGCCCTACATGCAGGAAAGATTCCATCACAGTGGAGGGAGTCTCAAGTCATGGTGTTAGTGGGATGGAAGGAGATGTGAGGCCAATATGGGGGTGCGGTCATGAAGTCTTGTTAAGATGTCAAAATTACTGCATTTCTTGCATCTTATTTTCATCATATTGCAAAATATACCATTTGATACACAGATGCCTGTGATGGAATTCAAGTCCAGTGCCAAGCCATCCCACTATGCGTACCCACCCCCTCTGGAAGTACCCAAGGAGAAAGAAAAGGAGAAGGTTGCCACAGCCGTTCTGTCAATCACTGCCAAGGCCAAGAAACGGGAGAAGAAAGATGCGGAGGAGAAGATGCAAGTGGTGAGTCCTTTGCTCTTCAGTCTTTCTTTCTTATTTCCGGATGTACAGTCCTGTCTTCACTGTTTTCCTCCATCAAGTCCTAGTTCCCATTTATTAACCTTCATTATGCAACTGACACATTTTTCATTTTCTATTTACCAGAGTTCCTCCAAACAGATTATGAAGGAGATATTTTGTTTAACCCTTTGAAGACGAGTCCCGAGTATGCTCAGGCAGGTGTCTATGAGAAATGCGTGTTGTAGCAAAACCAGTCCATCCTCAATGGGTTAAACTAGTGCATTGACTGGTAGATCTCAGACTTTCACTGTAGGGCTTTCCAGCATTCGCCAAATCATGTGTGTCAAGTTTGTTGAAGTGTCACTTTCCTTGACATCTTTGCAAAGAAAAATGCATGACTATTTCAGTAATCATGTGAATGTGACACATTTTGCTTTCAACATCTTGTTTCAATATGCTTTCTGTCTTAACCCGTTGAGGATGAGTCCCGAGTATGCTCGGGCTGGTGTCTATGGGGAATGGGTGTTGTAGCAAAATCAGCCCATCCTCAACGGGTTAAAATTGCATAACACTTACTTAGAATGTGAAAGCGATAGTGCTATGTAATGCAAAGTTTTCATGTATGTTGACTTGTTGCCATGGTGATTGATGATGTAGGATGATCCTGAGTCAGTGAAGGAGGAGGCAGAGGAGAAACCAGGCAAGGACAGCGAGAAGGAGAAGGACAAGAAAGACAAAGAAGGTGGCGACTCGAAGGATGGGAAGGAGGCGAAGGAGGCGAAGGAGGAGAAAGGGAAGGATGGAAAGGAGGAGAAAGGAAAGGACGGGAAGGAGAGCAAAGAGGAAGAGAAGGAGAAGAAGAAGAAGGAGGAGGAACCACTCTTTGAGATGTTGGGGAACCCCGCCCGAGTGATGACATCCCAGCTGAAGGTTCTCTCAGTCCCAGAGTCAGCCAGATACCAACCAATCAAGGCAGTAAGTCATCAGGGGAACTGTGTGGTGTCAACCTTTCTCATTAGATTCCAAGTAATACAGAATTCCCAGAGTGGTCATGAAGACACTGTTAAGCCTGCTATGTGTGAAAATGAATTCTTGGTAAAGTTTACCGTAGACTCTGTAGTTTGTGCAATAGTTTTACTGTTTGTTCAGTGCCAAATTGTCAAAAGGAAGTGATAGTGAAACTGCTGATGTGTATGTTTTTGACCGAAATCATTTGCACAATACATTCACTCTAAGCCAGTCAGATGCAGTGATAGTATTATGCAGGCTTGTATGGAATGGATTTCATTAGACAAGCTTGTAGACTGATCATCCACTGGAATTCAAATTAAGGGTTAAAGAGAGATAGAGAGGTTTGACCATACTTGACCTTAACATGTATTTGTGACCTTGGATAGCTAGGTGACTTTGGATAGATTGATGAGTTTGGATACAAAGATGACTTTGGATAGATGGGATACATAGATTATTTGGATCGATGGGTCTTTTGATACTTGGATGACTATGGATTGCTGGATGATTTTAGACAGATGGCTAACTTTGGATAGATGACATAATTTGGATACATGGATGACTTTGGATACATGGATGACTTTGGATGGATGGCTGATTTTGGATAGATGGCTGACTTGGATAGATGTATGACTTTTGGTATGTAGATGACTTTGGATAGACTGATGACTGTTGATACACAGATGACACTGGATAGGTGGAAAACTTTAGAGAGATTGGTGATTTTGGATAGACACATGGCTTTGGATAGAAGGATGACTTTGGATAGATGAAATAATTTGAATACATGGACTGTTTTCAATAGATATATGACTTTGGATGGTTGGATAACTTTGGATAGATGGATGACTTTGGATGGATGAAATAATTTGAATACATAGACTGCTTTCAATAGATGTATGACTTTGGATAACTTTAGATTAATGAATGACTTTGGATATATGGATAGCTTGTGGTAAACAGATGACTAACAATGAATATGAGTTGCAGTGCTTTGTATGTAAAGAGACAAGTGATGCTTGACACCATGATATCTTGTCTGTTCTCAGGCTACCATTGGAGGAATTCTCATGGTCAAGGATCTCCAAGACTCCGAGCCTCAGACAATTGTCAAAGATGTGCCAGGTGAGATGATTTTAAGAGCAGGACTCTTCTTTGCAATCATGGGGTACATCGTTCCCTGTATCTGGTGCTCTTTTTTCTCTCTCATACCCTCTTAGTCATTTTAATTGTATAGCTCTTAATATTACTTTTCCTCTCCCTTTCTCTGCTTCATGAGATGAGGTTTTTGTTTCTTACCCCTATACCTGCCCCACTTTTCTGGCTGAAGTTTTCAACTTCCTTTATTGTAAGTGGATGAATTTCTTTATGGCTTAAGTTTGCATGGTACAAATCTCTCCTGGGTATTGGTGTACCATTTCTAAAACCTGTTGAGGATGAGTCCCGAGTATACTGTAAGACGAGGAATGTTGGCATGCATTTTAATTTCGCAAATTTCGCGAGAGCTGAGATTTGCGAAATAAAAATGCATGCTATAGTTCTTATCTACTTTATATGCATTGAATATCTCGTGAAAATTTCATACTGCAAATACGGCCGTTGGGCCCCCATTCGCGAAAATTTCATGCCACAAAAATAATGTGTTTTACAGTACTCGGGCAGGTGTCTGGGAAATGCGTGTTAAAGCAAAATCAGCCCATCCTCAATGGGTTAATGAATGTGTTAGTCTGTGGTTTGTATATTTGTTACTACGTTTCTTTGTTTGTAGTCTAGCCTGTCTAAGACCCGTTTCCAATCTTTGCCTCTCTCTAGCCGGAGGACCAAAGAAGGCAGAGGAGGAGGATGAACCCGAGCCCCCTGAGCCATTTGAGTGGACTGATGAATAGATGACATATCCGTTGCCATGCTGGTTGCCATGCACCCATCATCTTGGTTTCCACTTGGCAACAAAACAACAGAAATCTTGTTCTAAATGATGTTGATATAATTATTGTCCATATTATGGATGATTCATATCCATGCTATATGATAAACTAATGAAAGCTGGACAGTGGAAATAAACAGAGAGCATGGGTAAGATTTTGTGTGAATACTTTTGTACATTACTTCAGGCATTGTCAAGAATCAAAATTAGCAAAGCAGTGATAAAAGTTTGTTAGGCAGAATGTTGTCTTGGATGTTGACCTTTTGACCTCATATGCTTGCTCGGATTGTCAGTTTGATTGTCCTCTGTGGTTGAATACTAGAAAATCGTCTACCTATAATTTGTCAATGTTGAACTATGGAGAGGCCAACACTATTAGCACATGTCAAATTGTCATATTACTTCTGCTGTCTACATTTTTCCATTAAGAAAGTGCAATTTGAATGGACTGTAGACTTGATGATCGTTTATGAAACTTTACAGCTTGGCATGACAAAAGATATTTCTGCCACTTGCCCAAACGGGCATTTGGGCAAGGAACCCAGACTTTAATGCAGCCATTTACCCATTAATTTTACTTGCCCAACATGAGTTTTATTTGTCACGGAGGCAAGTGATAGGAAAAGTGGGTGTTGTAGCATTATGAACTTCTTACTCGACACTGCTTAAAACAAGGCTGCAGAACTGGGCAGCCCCCCCCCCCCCCCCCCCCAGTTTTGGCTGTTAACAAAGAAACAGAATGAAGAAAGAAATGTCAACAAAATTATATTAAAAAAAAACCAAAATGAAACCCATGAAAAATTCCTCCCGTAAAAAGGAGGGGGGATACCATTGACCCAACCACTACCCTTGACTCCCCCCCCCCCCCACACACACATACACACACACACTCAGATATGTTCTGCAGCCCTGTAACAGGCCATCAGGATGGAGAATAGTTAACCCGTTGAGGACGAGTCCCGAGTATACTCGGGCAGGTGTCTATGGGAAATGCGTGTTGTAGCAAAATCAAACCGTCCTCAATGGGTTAAAGAAATCAGTCACACATGAATAGAGTCAGGGGAGAGGAATTCATCCAAACCCATTTGTCAGTGGAGTGTATTTGACTGTACACAATTCATCAGGGGTGTGCAGTTGAGCTATTCTGTATGATGGATAGAGAGATGCCATTCTTTCATTCATTCATTCATTCATTCATTCATTCATTCAATTTTAGCATGGTACAACTGTCAGCCAGGGCTATTCTTCACCATGTCAGTGCACAGATAAAAAGAAACAAAGATACATGTGTGTTGTATGCATGCATTCAGAGAAAAAAATGTACCAATACTTTCCTGGTGACAGAATGTCTTTTGTCTACATGATCTCCATGTCATTTCTGCAGTCATAGGTAAACACAAATCAAAGTTTGATATCAAGGACATTTTTGTCCTATGGGTGTTACATAAACAGTCTAGAGTATCACTGTCTTTAGAAGTGCAGTAAATGTGTGGATGGCAGTGGGATTTTACATTTCTGTGAGATCTACCGCGAAACTGACATGGTGCTTTGTGGTACTTGATGAATTCCAACAAAAATGAAAAAAAAAAAGTATTCTTATATCATCCACTGAGAGTCATGATTTGACTTTCTGCAAATCCCCAAAGTGAATCAGCTTCTTCGATATTGACGTCATATTTCCTCCTTTGACCAAAGTTGTCAAAACACAAGTCATTGAGGGTAATGATGGCATGGCTTGCATTTTTGTGACTGAAGACAGCAATTTAGAATGGGGTTGCTTCCATTACATAAAAATATGCTCATTCAATAAATGATGTGGCAAATATGTATTGGATCATTTAATTCATTGATGATATCAAGGATTGATTACTTGTATCATTTCTGTCATTGTTGATAGATTCATATGTTATGACACTTTTGTGATGGATTTCCATGAGAGGACAATTCCTGACCACAGTTAACTTATAGACTTTTGTAAAATGCATAGAATGCATTGTCTGTCTGTCAGTGTGATGTTTGTAAGACATACTGTATGTACTGAAAGATTGCACAATACAACAGGAATAAATGTTTCCATTCAGTTAACATGCCTTGTGTGAACTTGCTGTCTGTGTATGAACTGGAAGTCTCTTACATTCTCGGACAATAAATGTATTACTTCCCAGAATTGTTCCAGAAGTTATCAAAATCAATACGGTCCGTTTATTGATTTTGAAATTCTGCATCAGTTAATTTTACAGATGCAAATGTAGTTTAAGGCTACACTTTCCTTCAATAACTGAATATCTTGACAAAGTTTGGTTGACATATAGTATAGTTATCCACAAAATAACATACTGTATGATTAATTACATCCATCTGAACATCACAATGCTGAAATACTGGTACAAGGATGTGGAAGCTTTGTGGTTTATACTGATTGCGTTTCAATTTGTAACCATTGTTGGGCACCTTACATAGAAGTGATTACATGCAGCCCAAGATTACTATTTTACTTAAATTATATTCTTGCTTTGGCTCATAAAATCTATCATTATGTACATGTATGAATGTGGCCATCAATATCGGTTCACTGACCTTCATAGTGGTGAGTGCATGTCAGGGAAATCCCTGGAAAGAATTATGGAGGTTAACATTATGAAATTCAGAGCTCTACCCTTCCTCGGCTATCTACATTGTACATGTATGTGATTTTGAGCTCAGTTATGTTCTAAGACAAAAGCCAAACAAACTCAAAGTTATGAGGCAATTTTAAAATTGTGAGAGTCAGAATGAAACAGTAAAATATTTGTACATGTGTGTGTGTGTGTGTTTTGTGTGTGTGTGTGAGACAGAAACACATAGAAAAAGCGGGATTGAAAGAACAAAACTTAAGAATAGAGGCAGAGCAACCAGATACACAAAAACTGTCACCAGAGATAAGGTACACTGCGGAACCTCACAAGAAGCTGTTTGGGACCACATCAATATCCTTGGTATATTGGTACCAATATCTTGTTGCATCAGGAATGAAAACAAAAGAATACAACAAGAATAAAGACATACCGTATGCAAAATAACGTATGAGCTATCTCGCTATCTTCGAGCTTATTTAATGAGGTTCCACTGTACTGATAGAGAGTGTAATGCGAGGATACCAGAAAGATGAGCTGACTGAAGGGGAAGCCCCAGACACAGACACAGATTAGTACAATGGAAGGCAAGGCTGTAGTAGTGTGTGTATTTATTTGTTTGCAGGGCATTTGGATTTTTACAAAATCTTATCAAAACTGATAGAATCACAGAACACCAGAATTACTGTAACCATGATTTTCCAGACGTTGAACAAACAAAGATATAGGGGAACCTCGTTACGAGGACCTATAAACCATGACAATTACAAAGATGTACCTTTTTATATCAGATTTGTCACTAAATGAGGGTACAGAAACAAAGAAATACACATACAAAGAGTTGGGACATGCAAAATCGCCTTATTATGAGAGGGTTTGTCATAATATGTGCCATATATATTATGTATTACAAGGTTTCATTGTACATGTAAGATGTATAGAGGGCAGTGAACACAATAAGCATATGGATTGTAATGCAAGCAGTACAAATGATGACTCTCAGTGCCCGATACTGTAATCAGATCAACAAGTCCTGACCAGACCATCATACATGATTGATGCAACTGTCATTTCGCAAGACACAATTATTTTTTTTTCCAGTAATTCCAGCAATTATTGGTGCAGTAAAAAGCTACAAGTTGCTGTGTGACAAGAAAGTATGTCATCTATGGGAAGAGGATATTTTCATTCCATTCACAGCTCATGAAACATGTATTGGGATATGTAAGGTCATAGGAGTCTTGATAGAACTGGGGAAAAGCTCCAAATATCATTCAACACTTTTTCATAAGCACAATGCTTTCTCAAGAGGAGAATAGTCCCCAATGTGGAGGTTTTTTCAATTCTTTTCAAGTGACAGAAGTGATGGATTGATACAGTAGCATAGAATGGGTTCTAAGGGAAGTAAAACATCTGAAAAGAGGTCCAACAAGAAAGTTTGAACAATTTCAATGTTAAGAGTTAATATCTAATACCTAGGGTATGCCTGATCAAGGACTGTCTATGAAGTTTTTTGGGTCTCTAGAATTTGATTCTATTCAATAAAAAGTTCTTCATATTTGCCTTGAAACAGATGAAAAGCTTAATTAAATTGAATCTGTACAGAAGAACTGATCTTTGGGAGATTTGTAGAATATGATGAGCAAAATAAATTTCTCAAGAGAAATGGACATTTGTGATGTTTTCTTTTCAAGGCAAATGAAGAGTATGGTAAAATTCAATTAACATCACATAATTTGCCAAAGATGAATTCCCCTTTAAGTTTTCCATGGCAACATAGGCAAGAACAGCGCACACACATTGTAACACAATGCATACTTTAAAGTGCCATTCAACATTTGTCTCATAAGTACAGCCAGATGATATCTAGATGCTATGTAGTCCAAAGACAAAAATGGCATATTGATTGAGTATCCATTCATTCAAAGAGAAGCGAGTAGGTAGAGTAACTTTTGCTTTGCTTTTCAATAACAATGATATCAAAATGCATTGATAGGGCCCCCTGATAGCTGAAAATATAGTGTAGTTATCAAAAACCAATTGGACATAGTGGACATACTGCCCAAGACTTGGCTAAATCTGGCAGCGTGTGTATGTGTAAGTGTGAATGTGTATGTATGTGACATGCAGCAACCTCACAACAATGCAAAGAGCCTTGTCACAAGCCTAGACATCCCCGACAAGGATTATGGCTTTGCGAAAAGCACGTGATGATAAAAACCAAAACAAGAAAATCAAAGAAAAACCAGAAACAAAAGACCAACATTCCACAACCTCGATATGTAGAAAAAGTTGTCATAAAACATAAATATACACACACGACTGGTTGTGGTTGTTCACGATTGTAACATTTGTAACATTTGTAACATTTGTAACATTTGTGACATTTATAACTGTTGACAGATTGCAAGTTTTCTAGATTTCAGGCCCTGATTGACAACATGCCAAACTTTGGCCTTCCAAATCCTCAAATTTGGGATTCTATCCCACCTAACCCTGTTAATCTTTTATACAAGAATCACATATCATGACAAAAATATTGATTTCTATTTCTCATAAACAACAGGGAAATGACTGCATCATAGTTCATCATCATCTTCCGTTTTTGCTTTCTTCGGCTGTATCATCTTTTTCTTTTTCTGGCCCGGCTTCGGTACAAGTTTCCTCCTCTTCGTCTTCAAGATGTTGTAACCTCGGAAGTAGGTGTAACGACGCGTGCACAGCGGGATGTAGAATGCTCTGCAAAATTTGTATGAGCTGCTGGAGTGTAACAACACAGCAAGAGAAAGTAGATTAGTTTGTGACTTGCTTCTCAAACATACACAGTTTTCAATTCACCTGCAATCATCAATCAGTATATGCACCCATGCAGGTGGAAAAATACAGTGTATGTAAAAACTGTTAACTATTGAATTTACTACATCCACAGCTGTATATAAAACTTTACGCAGGTGAGCCGAACATCCATTGACTGGAAGCCAGATGAAAGTCCTTAATTTTCCCCCATGCATTTATGTATTACAAAGAAGAAAGCATTCCCTTAAACAGAGTCAGAGCCAAAGTAAAAATCAAGTCACTGTGTGAGTTGGAGTTAAGCTTCCTTTTCTTTTGGTGGTACATGGTATTTTTCCCCTACCTAATTAATATAACACAAGGGTAACGGTGTACAATTCATGGAAAAAGAATATGATTAGGTAACAGCAACATCCAAAAGGAATGTCTTCAGTAACAGCTACTGTACAAGCTGTCATTTTTGTGTACGGATATTTTCGCAAATAAGGAGATCAAAGACATTTTCAAGAGATGTTGTTTTTTGCAATTTGAAACCGCAGCTATCATAAGCTCACTAATGCCTGTCCATTCATATTTTCACTTGTTAAATATGCATTCCCACAATGATTCACAAAAATTAATTCCTTGCAGAAATAATAGCTTTTACAGTACTCCAAATTAATAAAAATATAAAATACGTTTTAAAAACTGACCCACCTGAGATGCGATTATCATTAATTTTAACTTGAACATTTTCTCCAATTCCAAAGACTTTGACTCATGTTAAGTTCACTTTATTGCATACATTATGATGATGATGATCCACAGCATTTGTATAGCACCATAATTATATCTCTTTTAGAAACATTCAAAGGCTCAGACATTATCAGGAATTCATTCATTGTAAGCATCATTACACTGTTTGTAGGATATGACAAAACATTCCTTTAAAACCATACCAGCAGGAAGGTGTAAATGCTTACAGTAATATGCAATACTGCCCTCATAAGTCAGAAAGCACCAACATGACATGACAACCAGTATTTATAGCACCTTGTCAAAATAGATTTAAAGCGCTCACACTATTACAAAAGAATTCAAAAACTTGACAATATATCTACTGAACTAAACCAAACCAAACAGAGAGAGAGAGAAGAAAAAAAGAGACAAATCCATGACAATTAACTTGATGTGGTCACAATATCGTCGGAATTAAGTTCTACCAACATTTCACTTACTCTTGAGTAAAATACAGCACAATCAAACACCATCTATTATCTACACAAAAAAGATTGACAGAGTAATTTTTGCCCTCATTCAATAGCAATATCTTTAAGTGAAATTGTGTTCCAATGTTTGTCTTGAAAATATACAGACAAAAAAAAAAAAAAACAACAACAACTTTTTACTCCAGTCTTGTGACAGTGTAGAATTTTCATTGCCACAAGGACTGATGAGAAACTTACATCGAAGCATCCAGAAAGCCCTGGTTAGCGATGATCTGCCATTCATCGGTACGGTTGGAGTAACGTGGTTCCCGTGGCGATTCGTTTGGAAGATCCAAATCGATGAGGTAATGGCACTTGGAAATATCAATCTAGGAAAGATGAGAAGCATGAATCCACACTTTGATGAAAGAAGAATATCATGCAACAAATGTGGAGGACAATGATGTCTGTTTACAGGTAGAACAGAAATTCTTTTCCATAGCAGACATTGGGCAAGCACAGCAACTTCAGATCATTGATAATTTCAACCTCGATCCAATTCAATCTAATCTATTTGGGTACTTGCGCAGAAGAATCACACTCATGACAATCCAACAACATAATGATGATGATAATGCATCTTAAGGTAAAAGAAAACCAAATAAGTTGTTTGAAATGATGATTAACCAATCACTGTATATGGGTATCGATATTATGTAGTAACAAAGATTTGTATTTCGTTTTGTTTTTGGAAAATGGTAGGGGTTTACAGGAAGTTTGCTAAATCAGTGGTCAATACAGATCGAGGATTTTTTCAACACACATGAAAAGATCTGCAATCAAAAAATGAATGTTCTCTATAAATTACAGGAAATACATTTTTTAACCACATGCCATGAAACAGGTAGTGAACAATTATGTCTCGGCATTCAGTCTGCCTAAATTGTACAATGTTTTCTAGATGTCGTTGAAGAATGTGACTCACATATCTGGATGTTTCTTCCTTGTTAAGATCATTCATATCACTGGGGATGATGACCGTAGCGTCTGGCCCGAGGCTGTATGGTTTGGGAAGCTGACCTCTAAACTCTGACTCGATAAACTGTAATCTCCAACTAAAAACAAGAAATATCGGTCAATGAGACAAAGATAGACAAAACGTAAGTTTTGAGAGAATTCAATTATGTAAAGTTTTGACAGAATCATTTCAGAATGAAAATTTCTTCACACAAACACTGAAATAACTAAATTGTCACAAATCTATGAAAAATTGATTGCAACTGAATTGACACTGCAATAGAAATTGTTACTTTTGCGAATGTTAATAATGAAACATAATAAAGATGACATTTTGTCACAAACCAGAATTAATTTCTAAGTATTCAGTTTAACTCTGGTCTGAATGAATATAGACTGACCTGAAAGATCAACATCATGTATGCTAGGGCCAATCTCTTTTTCCTTTTCAACCTTATGGATTCAATCTATGCAAAATTAATTGCCTTTACAATTACTCTAATATTTTCAATTTTGGACAAGTTTTTTCAATAATTGGAGATGATTTTATTTGCTCTGAAATGAGAAAATCTTAGAGAAGAGGAAAAAACTCACTTGTCTGGTAGGAAGAAGCTGCTAGGAAACCGATACCACTCCTTGCCGACACACACATTGACTACTTTATCTGATGAGAGTGTGTGAATCTCTGGACTACCAGCAATGGCTCCTAGCTGGGGGTACAGGTCCAAGGGGGCGTGGTAGGCTGAATGGAAGAAATAGGCTGCTATCAGATTGTGCCTTTGATGCCAAGCTCACACTCAAATCTGATCAATACTTCACTGCCTTTGGTTTACACCTGTATTCATTTGACTAGTAATTCTTATATACACCTTCCCTCTTCCCATTACCGGTATTTTGTTCTCTGGTTGGCACTTGTACATCTGCTGGTAAATATTATGTGCCAATTAGCACACACAGTATGAAATTAACTGGCAGTGACTTGGAGTCATGTACTGTATATGCCAAATATTTTGCAACTTTTTTATATTATTCGTGGAAAAATGAGCAAAGAAAATGGGATTCCATTCAGATTTGAACCCGAGGACCTCCGGATTGCTAGCCCAGTGCTCTACTGACTGAGCTACAGAAAGCCCTAGTACAGTGTTTGTCCCAGAAACCCTAGTGTCACAAATTTTGCTAGTCAGGTGCTATTCGCGAATTTAAAGACACACGAAAATATTGACTCCGAAAATATTGATCCCGATGTGAACATGACGTGCACGTATACATTTCTCTGTTCAGTGCTGTATTCTATGGTTGCGAATTGAACCACTCGCAAAATCGTCAGGAAGTCCAAATTCACGAAAATCTAGACTCGCAAAATATATGGCATATTATACCACTCTTCTTCATCTCCAATGTGTAACTAAGACATTCCAGGGGAACTTTGGCTTTAATTCCATCTGGCTGGGCTATCTTGCTCTCATTACTGACAAATTACCATTTTTTGTGTTTGTTTGTACTCTTTTTTTTGGGGGGGGGGGGAGGATGATGATTAGTCAAACACTTTTGAAATAGCCTTGGAAAAATACAATCAATTGGATGCGTGCAAAAGGATTACTTTGCTAAACTACTGTTCATCCCATGTGGCAGGTTTGCTATGGTTATGTTTGTGACCAGCACAACATTCTTGTGATATTTCTTCTATTATAATCCAATTTGCAAAGAGAAAGAAGCCTCAAATAAATAAAACAATATGCTTCATAACGTGTTCAGAAATATCTGAACAGCTTGATATCTGTTACACAACCGCGTAATCATAGTCAGTGTATGTAAATGTGACAAACTAAGAAATAATTCTCTCATTCAGTGTGGCTTCTAGCATTTCAACTTAAAATGTGCGAGACACAAACGACCTAAAACAAAATATGTGTGATGAAATAAATTTGTCTGCTCTGAAGAAGTAATATAGTACATGTAGAATATTGACTTTGTTATAGATATTTTAGTTGTAAGGAGGTAATGACATGAAAAGAAAGTGGCCAACACAACTAATCAATTCAAATTCATGAAATTCTTCTGTCGAGATATTTTCATTGCAACTGATTGACAAATTGCCCTACATCAACATAAATAAGCACTGAATTGATCAGTGTTTTAGTAGTAGCCATGACAACAATCATAGGCATACATACTCGAGCAGGATTCGAACTCACGACCTCCTGATCACTGGACAGGCGTCATCTTCACTAGACCACCGAGCTTTCGCCTGACAGCAAGTGTTGGTTCTAATCCTTATAGTATGCAGCGGGTACTCCGTAATTATTCAAATTCATGAAATTCGAGATTTTTCACTGCAACTGATTGACAAATTGCCCTACATCCACGTAAATAAGCACTGAATTGAGCAGTGTTTTAGTAGTAGCCATGACAACAATCATGGGCGTACATACTGTCCAGTGATCAGGAGGTCGTAGGTTCGAATCCTGCTCGAGTATGTATGCCCACGATTGTTGTCATGGCTACTACTAAAACACTTCAATGCTTATTCAAAACAATTCAGTGCTTATTTACATCGATGTAGGGCAATTTGTTAATCAGTTGCAACAACTAATCAAATCTCAATATGATGGCAGGGCAATTCATATTACATCCATCTGTAATTACCCATCTGTAATTACCCATTTGTAATTATCTGTAACTATCTAAGATCAACGACTCTATGGACACTTGCTGAACTGGAGGATGATTCAAAGTATTACCATAGAAGAGCATTCCGGATCGCAAGAGGGAGAGTGTGCCAAATAGGAAGGAGAAAGCCAAAGCCAGATGGTTGGAGGAGTAGGTGTAATGCTGGGAGAGATGGGGTGTGAAGATCCGGTGGTATAATTTCTGCAAGACAGGTGGTGGTAGAATCAGGCTGGGTTTGAGTGTGATTCCAGTGTTACCCACAGATGGGGCAGTGCATGACTGAACAACAGTGTCTATGTGTCTACTATAAAAGCATCAAAGTTTATGGTAAAACTTTTTACAGTGTTCAAATACATTTTTGTAGCAGAAACTCAGATCCTTCAGTGTACACAAAGTCTTCACAAGCAACACTATGATCCTTAAAGTCTACACTAAAATTTCCAGAGTTCATTAAAATTATCACAGTTAACACAAAATCTTTACAGCAGACACTTATCATTAGCAAACAAACCAATCTTCAGTCTACCCTAAAATCTGCAGTGTATACAAAAATTTAGCAAACTTTGTGGTTGTTTACAAATGTACAATGTAGGCAATATTCTGTGAACGAAGCAAGCACAGAATTTGAATACATTCCAGAAATGGTCTACTAGCTGAAGAAAAGCATATAAGTCATGAGATACCATCTGTGCACTCATGCCAATAATGTAGCCAGCATGTACTGGTACATTGGATGACACGGTGGATATAACAATTGTACTAGTATTCTACAGTGAGAGAAGACAGGAGGTACATGTAACCCACCTGTCCAGCTGAGACTGCCACGCCCCCTCCCAGGCAGATGAGAGGATAGACCGGGAAGAGGAACCTCTCCTCCTGCCAAACACAGACAGACATCATGAGACATTATAAGATATCATGAGACACCATGAGACACCATAAAACCTCGTCAAAGGCATGTCTCATTGTTAGTATAAGTACCAGATATGTATTTTGCCAATAGCTTTTGAATAGAGATGTGCCAGAAATCAAAATATTGTGCATACATCTAACTCTATATTGCATATAGTGGATTCAGCTGGATTAGCTCTGAAGGTAATAAATTCATACTGTAGATAATCATATATTGTAATTCCTTAATTTTTGGTTTCATTGAGGGCCACTTTGCAGAAGAAGTGCTATCAAGCATTGCCGATAGGGAAAATCACAGCACAGACTCTAAAGAACCAGAACTTCCAACCTTGTTTTACTGATACTTTCCCTTGAGTTAAAATAATGTGCAAAATTTAAACAATTGCAAGTGAATCTCCCACTTTGACATAAATGGCAGAGTTTGCATGACATAACTTTTAGATGGTAGACATGCACTTGTTTTCTAAGTCAAATTATCATCATCATCATAAACAGTAATACTCTCATTATGTGGCAGTACTGCCAATCCAAATTCTCTGTAGTTTCTCATTGACTGCCAATTTACTGAATTTAACTCAAGAGAGCAGGCAAACAATCTCAACAGTCTACAAGTAAATGAAGATCATAATAATGACAATATGACCTCTAACCTTTGACCTGTAGGGGGGAAACTTTCAAAGAGGTCATGAGTTCACTCACCTTGTGAGGTCTGGTGAAGAAGATGAGACACCAGATGTAGAAGGATGACATGGTGAGCCAGAGTGGGACGGCTTTCTTGTTGCCTACCACACTGCTGTTTGACACCCAGTTTACAAACATCTACAAACAAACAAACAAACAAACGTGTATACAAACAATTTATCATTCAATCACTCAACAACACTGCTGTTTGACACCCAGTTTACAAACATCTACAAATTATCAATCAATCAATCAATCAATCAATCAATCAATCAATCAATCAATCAATCCATTGATCAATCCATCAATCAATTAATCAACAAAATCACAAACACACAAGAGGAGATGTATCCTGGGAGGCATTTCATGAAGCATTTTGTCCAACAAAGTTGTCGGACAAATTTGCTCTCAGCCAATCACATGCAAGAATTTCAGTAGCTTGTAACAGTTTGTCAGAAAAATATCCGACCAAGCTGCTTCATGAAATGCCCCCTCACAGCTGCTGAGACTCCCTCATCCTGCAGGAGCTTCCTGAAAACCAAGACATCATCCCTTCATGTCCTGACACTGTGACAGGAGAAATATAAAAATCTCCCCGATTTGGGAACTATCTTTACCCACTGAGAGGCTCGTGAAACACAAATGTCTTCATGATTGCTCATAGAAACTTTGATGAGTTTGATGTAAGGATGCTGGTAGCCCTGGCTGTGTCAATGAATGTGACTGCAAAATAGCATCAGAGATCATTCATTTTACTTCTTCTCATGAGACAAGACTTCTTTATGACTTTCTTATCCTCTTGGCTGGGTAAATTCAGTTTGTTTCAATGCTGCACAAAAGATTAAAGTGATCTTCATGATTGCATGATCACAAGGCTGTTGGTCACTTTCAAACCCTTTTATAATCATTAAAACAGATTAAATCCATGAGTAAATAAAGATGCAATATATTTAGATCACAGACAGAAAGAGACATATCTCAATCTTGGGTCTGCCTTCCAGGCTGTCTGGGTTTGAAGAGAGTCAACCTAAAGGCTACGAGGTTAGAAAATCTTCTTTCTCTCTCCCAACCTGATGAAACCAAAATCAACCAAAAAGTACATCCAAGTGTATTTAACTAATTTAGGATGAGCTGATTTTTGCTACAACACACGTTAACCATATACACTTGCCCGATTATATTCGGGACTCATCCTCAATGGGTAAGAGAAGAACAAAGTAACAATGTACACAATAGACTTGCATGTACAAGTGGGACACGCCAAAATATTCCATGTCTTCTAAATTGTTTAACTTTATTCATCACATTTTTCCTTTAACACTTGGTTTTATGAGTAAATTTTCCACGAAATAATGTTTGATTGCAGAGACTTTCTAATTTGGTTACATCACAACTCCACTCATTTTCATATTCATGAAAAATTCAAAATATATTCTTCATGTATAGAAACATTCTAATTTGTCCACACTGCAACTCCATTCATTTTCATATTCATTAAAATTCAAAATATATTCTTCACGTATAGAAACATTGACTAAGGTGAGTAAAAGTATTACATGATATGTGATAATCATACTCACTGCTAGTGGAAGTGCTATAAGGGCAAGCGGGAAGACGATGTTGAAATTGAGAAACCCATTCAAGAAATAAAACGTCCAGGACTCCACCCCTGAAAAATCAAGACAATATTTTGCAAAAACTATAAAGCAGAAACAAAGACTGCTCTACTGCTACTTCAAAGCATTGGAGAACCCATCCTGTTTTTAAGGTTAACAAAGAAACAACCTGACAAATTTCTACAATGTTTGTAGCTCATTCAATCTCTTTAAGAAGAATTAGAAAAAACAATGTGGAAATAAAAAAGAAAAGAAAAGCAAAAAAGCAAATAAACTAAGGAGAAATGCTGACTATCAATATTGATAGTGTAACTCTTAACTGTGTATGTTTTCTCACCAGCCAGTAGTACATGTATGTCCCGTAGGGATGTTAAAGAATTGAAGTCCAGCAGGTTTCTGGTTTTCAGGCTTGATATTTTCTTCAGAAATTTTATCAAATCCTGATAGTTTTGTGTCCAATGGATGTCTAAATGCCACATAGGAAAGAAAATTCTTATTTTCTAACGGCATTGTGACAACAGATGAAATATATGAAATCAATAAATGCAATATCTTATCTCTCTTAGGTTGCAATCACAGCACATTGAAATGTTGTCATCAATGGACCAGGAGGAGAGCTTTAGCAATGAAAGAATTGCAACAAGAGGGAATTAAGACACTTTTAACTGGTTGGCAGTTTCATTAACAATGACATCCAATTTCACATGATATCTATAGATGTGTCTGTTGGTCACTTTTTAATCCAGTGCTCATGAATCCGGTTATATCCCTGATATACGACATTTTACATCTACACATAATACAGATAAAAAGAACCACAAGGAGGTAGATGAACATTCTTACCATATAAGTCTGGACCATGTTCACTGAACACATTGTATAAAACAATATTGAGAGGTGCAATGACCAGCTTTCCATACATGTACGTATCTATCAGGACCTGGGGAATCTGGGAAATCAATTTAAGAAATTAAAAAACAAGATTGTCACATTTGCATTTGACAGACCAACAAAGTATGAGGCATATATACACAATGTATCAACACATCCAGATACCCACCAGAGCAGCATGTGTAAATTTACATGCAAATGAATTGCTGCAATTCAGTACATAGATCAAGTTCCTGTGAATCTAACACTCAGCTAAGTGATAGCTTCATAATGGACTGCTTTTGTAATGTATTCATGGATGTTTCTTTTCCTACTGTCTAGAAACAAGCTATTTACAATTGTAGTTTACCTGCTCCCCCCCCCCTTTAGTAATGTATTCAAATTCTAAGCATGCTTTGTTCACAAAAGTTGCCCTTATCAACCACAAAGATTGTCGGAGGTTTGCCCGACCTTGCACACAACTAAATGAATTTCCTGCTCTAAAAACTTAATTAGATGGAGAAGGTGAATATAATGGTTTATTAGGCTGTAGGAAAAAGAAACACCATGGCCCAAATTCACGAAGGTGGTACAAGTGAAACCACGGTTTAAACCATAGACAATTTGTATGGAGCGCCAAGTGTCGCATGGCCTATTTCGTTACGAAATCAGTCATTTTGTTAATGAAATGATCACTTCGTCAACGAAATGTTGTCATTTATTTCGTTACGAAATGATCATTTCAGGCCCATGAGTTAAATTGCATTACAGAAATGGTTTATCAGATTTCTTATGCAGGATTTCACTTGGTGTTCATCAATTGTTTCCATGTAGGGCAAGCCATCAGCAAATTTGCAAGTAAAGAATGCATAGAATTTGTATACACTACAGAAATGGTCTATTCCACCCATGACTCAAATTTATATTTACTTTCAAGTAAGTCAAACCACTTTTGAATATATAACATCTGTCCAGATGTTGTTTTTTTTCATTTTGGCAAAGTCATTAGTTACGTTCAGACGACAAGCCTTTACCTCGAGGTTTGAGCTTGTAGTTAGGGACCGTGAAGACGCACTTGTAGTTAGCTAACCTCGAGGTTAGCTCGATGTTAAGAGCCACGAGAAATCTTATGGTTAGCACTCTAACCACGAGCCGCGGGGGGTCCCCACTCGTAGTTAAGCACCGTGTGGATACAAAAATCAACACACTCAAAGGGGAAGGAATGTAACCTCGAGGTTTCGTAACCTCGAGGTTAAGATTCGTCGTGTGGACACACGTCGAAGTTAGGGGGCAAGAGCTAAACCTCGAGGTTTCCTAACCTCGAGGTTAGGGCTTGTCGTCTGAACATAACTAATGATTTATGCTGCAAGTCAGGACTACACAGGACTAAACTAATCCATGGTTACTACATGCTCATTCTTTTAACCCTGACAGCCATAGACAAACACAAAGGCATAAGATGCCTAAAATATTCAGAGGCCTATTTCCTGACAATGTTGGTCTTCATCTATCATAATATGTTAATACATGCAGAGAATCGAAATTTTCCATGGTGAGAAAAGTTGAGAATAATGATAATAATAACTATAAAGGGGAGTATTCATAATGCCCTTTTCCCTTATAATGCCCCTAAATTTATAATACTTATAATGCCCTTAGAATGAAACTATAACCTCATACTGACATATAACTTTTGACTTACTATAAAAGTAGATATTTTCATGCAAATGATTTTGCACGTTTTGCCAACTAAGATGAATTTCGCATCCTTTTCAATCTGCAGAATCAAGACAAAATACAGTATGTCCCCAAAAAAATTACAACGGGGCCCTCCGCAATGATATCTTTAAAAATAGTGAATCAATCTAAATACAAATTCAGGGTATGAAACTATAACTCATTGCCCACATCTTACAGAAAACCCCATTCGATTTGCTTCAGTGGTCAAAGAGAAATACAGAATTTTGTAGAGGATGTCGGGAATCTCTTCTGTCCAAGTTCTGTCTATTGTTCACACACAAGATCATCGAAATGCTAAACTCGGAAGAATCTGATTCATGACATGCTTTACAACAATCCACATTTCTCTGTGACCGCTTAACAAAATCGAATGGGGATTTCTGCAAAATAGAGCTAAAATGTTATATTTCAAGACCCTGAAGTAGCATTTGAAAAATTTAATCATATTGGGCATTATCAATGCGAAAATCTTATTGTAATTTTTGGGGGGACATACTGCAGTAAGTCGCCCCAAAAATTACAATCAGATTTTCGAATTGATAACACCTATTATGATCAACCTGTATACGTGCTACTTCAGAGTCTTAAGGTATAACATCTTAGCTCTATTTTGCAGAAAACCCCATTCAATTTGGTTAAGTGGTCACAGAGAAATGTGGATTGTTGTAAAGCATGTCATGAATCGGATTCTTCCGAGTTTAGCATTTCGATGATCTTGTGTGTGAACAATAGACAGAACTTGGACAGAAGAGATTCCCGATATCCTCTACAAAATTCCGTATTTCTCTTTGACCACTGAAGCAAATCGAATGGGGTTTTCTATAAGATGTCGGCAATGAGTTATAGTCTCATACCCTGAATTTTTATTAAGATTCGTTCACTATTTTTAAAGATATCATTGCCGAAGGCTGCGTTGTAATTTTTTTTGGGACATACTGTAGTGGTTCATATAACAAGCAAATATATTCTTGTGCTTTTATTTTTGCACTTGTTCCTGGTTGCATGATATGAGCAAAAATTTCCACTTTTTGGTATATTGCTGTCTAATAACAGATTCTATTCCCTGAGGGTTAACAGAAGAAAGGTTTTTTACTTACAAGAATTGCTATGACTGCCACAACGCACCATTGAATGAAGTAGACAACATGCTTTCTCCTCAAAACAATATCAATTGCTATGGGAATTCTGTGAAAAGAAAAATAATATTGATTCTTTCTAATATGCACGTCAGTAGCACAACTGGATGCAACATGTTATTTATATTCATAACCAATCACTGAACAACCATACTGAAGATTTTCTAACATTAAAATGCTTTTACCAATAACAATATCTATGCTAAATAATTGTACATCCAATCATGACCACATTGTAATCTACTTGACAAAATCACAATTTTTAATTGCAGAGAGACTACAAGAGATTTACGTACTGACATTTAAAAGTAAAAAAAAATTACAAGAAAAGCAAACCAAAAAAAAACAAACAAAAACACAAATAACACTAAAATCACAGTTAAGTTGACCAATGCTTTACAGTCTTCTTGCACCAGAGAAATATCAGATAAAATCACTTACCCGATGGCCCCAGCAAACGGCCAACTGATGAAAGTGCTCATTGCGGTAGCGATGATTGCAATCTGAAATTGAAGAGATTTGAAGCAAACTGCTTCGTTTACACTGTTATCCATGATAACATTTACAGTACTCTTACTGTGGCTGGAGAGTTTGGACTTTCTCTGCCAGAGTAAATATGTAAGATCAAGACAATGACACCATTTTGTATGAATGATCAAAAAAGAAACAAGGAAAAGTAGAAATTACGCGGTGCGTAATATATGTCCCCGCCGGAAGTAGCATTTAGTAGCAAAATGTACAATATAGGTAAAAAGATCAAGGTCAAAGGTCAAAGAAGTCAAAGGTCAAAATTCTATGTAGAAGTTTTGAAGCCCTCACCAAGTGCCATCACATAAAGCAAACGGAATCGAAATCGGGTTAGAAATGGCGAAGGAGTAGCATTTTGTAGCCAATGTACAATATAGGTAAAAAATCAAGGTCAAAGGTCAAAGAAGTCAAAGGTCAAAATTCTGTGTAGAAGTTTTGAAGCCCTCACCTAGTGCCATCACTTAAAGCAAACGGAATTGAAATCGGGTTACAAATCGTCTGTTGAGAATGAGAAGGGCGTTAAGTGGTCTTGAACACTATGGCCCGAATTCACGAAGGTGGTACAAATGAAACCATGGTTTAAACCATGGACAAAAACCATGGAAGGCCAAGTGTCGCATGGGATATTTCGCTATGAAATCAGTCATTTCGTCGATGAAATGATTATTTTGTGAAGAAATGACAACATTTTGTAACTAAATGAACATTTCGTCCACGAAATGATAATTTCGTTAACGAAACAGTCATTATGTCGACGAAATGACCAATTTCGTAACGAAATATTCTGTTTGACACTTGGCGCTCCATGGTTTTTGTCCATGGTTTAGACCATGGTTTCGTTTGTACCACCTTCATGAATTCGGGCCTATGGGTTTTGTGGCAACTGAACGCCCTTATCATTCTCAACCGATGAAATGGCGAAGGAGTAGCATTTTGTAGCAAAATGAACAATATAGGTCAAAAATCAAGGTCAAAGGTCAAAGAAGTCAAAGGTCAAAATTCTGTGTAGAAGTTTTGAAGCCCTCACCTAGTGCCATCACATAAAGCAAACGGAATCGAAATCGGGTTAGAAATGGCGAAGGAGTAGCATTTTGTAGGCAATGTACAATATAGGTCAAAAATCAAGGTCAAAGGTCAAAGAAGTCCGAGGTCAAAATTCTGTGTAGAAATTTTGAAGCCCTCACCTAGTGCCATCATATAAAGCAAACGGAATCAAAATCGGGTTAGAAATGGCGAAGGAGTAGCATTTTGAAGCAAAATGTACAATATAGGTCAAAGGTCAAGGTCAAAGGTCACAACTGAAATTCTGTATAGAAGTTTCAAAGCTCCCATGTAGTGCTATCATATAAAGCAAACAGAATCAAAATCGGTTTAGAAATGGCGAAGGAGTAGCATTTTGAACATTTTGATCACACACTGACGCACGGACGGACACACGGACACACGGACACACACACGTACGGAGCCCGTTTCATAGTCCCCTGCTCGAACTCGTTCGGCGGGGACAAAAATGTTTACACAGCAAGTGTAATGAACAAAATTTCACATACAAAACAAGGGAATCGGAATGATACTTTGAAATTTGGTCATGATACTAAAAGGACACTCTATTCAAAACATAGTTGCCATACTTCCAATCACAACCTTCAAAATGAATATCTGTTGATTTGCTCTTATTTCAATTGACTCAACTGCTTGAATTTAAAATAGGTAACTTATTCTTCAGTTTCAAATTATCCAGACAATGATGAAAAAAATCAAGTATCAAACCTCAAAGAGTGAATGCAGCATGAACATTCCAAACCAACCTCATTTCTTATTTTACCACAGCAGCAAGTATCAGACCAGGTTGAATCTTTTCTTGTATTCTAGTGCATTTGCATTTTACACTTAACATATTGAACAAGGCACAAGTAAGCACAATGCACACAAAGAATTATATGAGAAAATACTTCATATGTGAGTCTGATGAATGAGTAGCTGACAATGAACTATCATGGTTCTGAAATACTCACAGGTAGATTATTCAAGTACCAGCCAGCCATGGACAGCATTGTCATGTACATGGAAAATGTACTGGGAAGATAGGCTGGAAAAAAGCAAAAGCAGGATTGAAACTGTTAAAAAACAACAATTTCTCATTTACTCCTAGTAACATTTCAACAAAATCTATCATTTGTGCTGATCTTATCTTCTCTCTGTGCTAAGAAGACACATACTGACAAAAAAAAAAAAATGTTAGTTAAATTCACATTACTCTGGAATAAAACTCTTCACAAGTTAAAAATATGAAAACACTGAGAAACAAAATTCAACTCACATCAAAGCAAACTTTTGCCCAGTGACTTACCTTAGGAAACCATGTGATAAGTCTATCACAACTACCTGATGATCATCAAATGTTCAATAAATGTTAAAGTAGAATGATAAATATATCTAAATCATTAAAAAAATTCATAATCAAATATATGCAGTGTGCTGAGAAAGTCTGAATGCATGTCTACACAGAGCTCTTTTAAAGATTGAGGAATACTTCGGAAATCAGCTGCTATTTGAGCAATAAACTCACACTGTAGTATCATCTTTCTGGGATGTTGTGCAAGCAAAAATCAAAATCATTTTGTCAAGTTTGCTTGCTTTTAATTTGTTGGCAATATATCAGTGGGAAAGAGGAAGAATTGAGTTGGATCAATAGCTTGCCTCCAGAACAAAGTTGGTAACATCTTACCTGTACTTGATATGAACATTCCTGTGCTCAAAATGAGAAAGCACAGTGTGAGCCTCCCAACACTTCCTCCAAAATTTTTGCACACACCCCTGAGGAGGGAAACAAATAACACAAAAAAGTTCACTTATCAATTACATGTGGGACTCAGAAATGAAGGAAAAGACAGCATTTCATATACACAAATAGACATTACCCCACTTGAACAATATCCTTTCTTTAAAAACTTGATTATCATAAAACTAACAGCTGAAATGGCAGATATTTGGGAGGCGATTAAATCAGCATTGCCTTCTTGAGAGGACATGCAGGAGGGGGTGGCAAACACCTGCTCTCGCCATAAAGAATTTGATTTTTCTGCTGAACTTGATGAGATCAAGATACTGAACACCGATCCCAAATACCACTGTCAGATAAGATTTGGTGTACAGTCAGGACACCAAGAGGACTTTCATGGTAATATCTACTTTCCATGTCTCTTTTCTCAAAACTCTAGGCCTACTCAGGGTGAAACATTTGATTAGGAACAAGCTTCAAACACATATATGCACAGGAATGAAAGAAAGTAACTAATCCTCACTATCACTTCATGTCATGGCACTTGTTCCACCTTTGGGGCTGATGAGGAAGCAATCATTACTATTGTCAACTGGAGACACTGAGCTGAGATCTCTCCTGTTAGTTCTCAATAGCTGACAACCAAAGTGATTTTGAAGGATCAGTTGTTGCTTGGAACCGATACAAAGTTTCAGAGTAAGTGCTCAGATCACCTAGCTTATTCAAACAAAAAGAAAATGCTTTTATATTCTTTTTTTTTTTTTTGTAATTGGTCTTTAAAAACTTCTCAAGATGTGTATCTGCTTTACTTGAAAAGGAACTTTATGTTACACTGAATGGAGTTACAACTAAAAGCTCTTTGATGAATAGTGTCAGATCTTACCTGTAAAAATAGAATTCACTGACAGCACAAATCATTCCAAGGAGACATCTTATGAAGTAAAAGACTAGAATCTAAAAAAAAAAAAAAGAACATAGAATGAAAGTATAAAAAACATTAAAGATCAGCAAGTCTAGCAGATCTATTTTCCTACTTGCTTATGCCTAGGCACACACTAACACAAACAATTCATGTCACAGAAAAATTCTCTATCTTTCCTTTTGTGTATTGCCTAGTTCATTCAATTCATATCCATCCTCATTCCGCAAGGCACTTGGTTTAAATCAAGAATATATTCCACGGGTCTAAATCACTATACATGTACTTACAATAGACGCTCACAAGAAATGTACCAGTAATCTATAACAGAGTGTTGATTCTCAGTCAAAAGAAAGATGGCCATCAGCATCTTTTTTCTTCTTTCTTCTTTTTTTTTTAATGGACCCCATAATTGGAAAAGTTGATGCAAGAGACTATGATAAATTGATACATACAATCTTTCTAAACATAAAATGCAATCTTTTCCTCAATGAAAAAATGGGGGATCATTTTTTTTTCTGTTTGTCTTTGTTGTTAAAGTTTTTTTTCCCAATTAAAAACAAGGAAAAGACAAAAGTAGGTGGCCTCCAAAAGGAAAAAAGGTGGGGATGCTAAACATGTCTCTCTCTCTTTTTTTTTTTTCTTTTTTTTCTTTTTTACTTCGCCTTAATAGAATATGGCTAGTGGCAGTAGAAGAAATTTGTGTCAGAACTTCATGTCCCATCCCATACCTTGTTGGAATCAAGAATCCAGGAATAAATCTTTCCAGGGATAGCATGGAGCATGATGTAGGCATAGGATCGAATGGCATACACAGGAGAGTATTCCCACGTCTGAAAGCCCCGGCCATAGATGAGAAAGTGAGTCTGTGAATGACAAAGACATCATTGATAAAGACTAGTTTACATTCATGTGATTTTTTATTTGCTTTAACATGACCTTAATCAAGTTAAACATAAATTTGCATCAACATGGTTAGAAGAAAGCACACACACCAACCAAGCAAGTTTAGAGCCACTACAGAGTAGTATCGTTTGTTCTTCAGATCTGCTTCTGTCATTTATCAAAGGTAAAAACCAAATCCAAATGCCAGGGAAATCCAAACAAATACACTAACTCTTACAATGATGTGACAGTGGGATGCTGTCATTATACATAATTTTATTTCCTTTCTCATCAAGCATTTTGTCCTACATAATTTGATTCACACTTTGAAACCTTCCCTTACCCTACAAAGATAACATATTCTGTACAGTGATTTTGACCAATACCTGAACAATTTTTGCTTCACTAGTTAAGAGTCTGTGTGTTTTAATAACAACGGTGAGGGTCAAACTCAGCACATCATAAAGATGAAACACTAAAATGTTACTCCACTTGGAGTTACTTCCACTACAAACATGTGGTGATGACAAGCATTTCAAACGTTAACTAATAATTGTAAACTCAACAAGAAACTACACTGAACTTTAATGAGCAGAAAGTGGAGTACAGGGGACTGCATTGTTATGTTCAATCTCAAGCACAAAACAACAACTTAAAAACTAACTTGAAGGAATATAGAAGCTGAGTGAACTTCACAACACGAATGGCAAACATCCAGAAATACTGAAAGACCTGGGATCCATTTCATGAAAGTTTTATGAGACACTTTTTGCTCAAAAGACACACTTATGAGAGACTTCATGCAATGGATTTTACTTCTCTTTGAAAGTCTCTCATAGCTACATGAGCAACCTTGGCCATTCTGAGATTTAGTGATGATTTCATGAACCAAACCCCTGGCAGCATGAGAGAAGGGTAACCTAATTTGCTGCTCACTGGTGTACATTTGAAAACCATAAATAGCACCTGTCAGCAAATATGTGCATCGTAGCTTTAATACACTCATCAGTCATGGTCAACTCCAGTCAAGAATCTTTGGCTGTGTGTACTTACAGCAAGAAATCACTGACAATTTGTTATGAAGATTCTCTTACAATCTGAATCTGGCCAGCCTTCCCATTGCATGAATCTCCACACTGCTGGGTTTTTGAATATTTGGACACTTTCCAAGAAAGAGCAGCTAAGTAAAACCCACCGGCTCCCAATAGTTGTAGGTCTCGTCACAATCTGAGATGTTACTGAGGAGTGCGGCACAAAACCTGACCGCCATGAGAAGTTTGAGGGCAGCACCAGAGGACGGGGTCCAGCAGTACAGGTTGGGAGGCATTTTCTTGGCCCCACCCTCCTCTTCAGGTGGCCTTGGAGAGAGAAACAAATATTCAGGAAATGATTCTCTAGCAAAGTTTTGACTTCATCATTTAATTTAGCTTTTTAGAAATTAACATACCATTCAAACATGCTTGAAAAAAAAAAAGATTACAGTGTACATGAAGGGATGATGGTAGAGCATATGGTTCAGAATCACATCCCCATGGTTAATGCTGATTAATCATGATGCTCTCAAAATAATTTTGTCCTTAAATTTCAGAATAGAAGTTCCTAAACAAACAAACAAACAAACAAAAACAAACAAACAAATAAACAAATAAAAGAGAGTACTTTCAGTTCTTACAGCTACTAGCATCTCAGTGTACAACTCCCCAAGGACTATTTGAAAAGGAGATCCCTGTGTAAGGTAATGATAAGGTCATAGGAGGTGTAACTCCTTAGGCCTATGCCTATTAAACTAAACAGTACATGTACAATGTATATTGCAGTTGCAAAAACAATAAAATGATACACTTCATAAAGGCCTAGAAAGACTGTGTGTTCAAAAATAATTAATAAAGTGATATGGAGGTGTGGTGCAGCACCCATATTTTGTCCACATTACACAGATGCTTTGGATGTCATGACAGCCAACTCGAGAGCCGAGTTACGTACCTTGGTGGTTTTTCCTCTTTCCGTGGAGCATTCCTTATCCTAGTTGACTTCATGGCTGCAGATTCAAGAATGCTTTCTATGTAACAAAAAAAAAAAACATAAAAAGAGATGATCAAAATACAAAACAATTCAGTGATCACACAAGCTTAGATGGAATCGTCAGTCTCACACTAATCACACAATCACTCATGGTCTTACTTACGGCGATCATTCAATACCTGTTAGCTTTCAAGTATTACTGTTTATGCCTTGTTGTTAGTCAGAAAAAGCTTAAGCGGAGAGTACCAAGAATCCTTTCAGTTTAGCTGGACTTCAAGTACTTCTATCAAAAATGTCATCAGGCCCAGGCAGTGTCCAATAAGTTCCTTCTCAGTCCCACCTGACTGCTTTCGTGTGTGTTGATTAGAGAACGTACTGTACGCGTGGCGTGGCGTACAACTGCCGTACAGTGCAGTGGGTTGGGCGCAAGATCCACACACACACACAATACTCTCGTGTAGGTGTGTACCATAGGTGTGTTCCGAACCAAAGAGGTTGGTGTGAGCCAAAGAGGTTTTCTCCTCCCCACCAGTCACTGGTGAAAATCTCTTCGGTGTGAACCAAAGAGGTTCGGTGTGAACACATACCGCGGCGCTGAGGCGGCGCGGCGGCTGATATTACAAGCATGACAAGGCAATATCAATGACGAGCATAACATAAATGATGATTTTTGAGGGAAACACAATTTTAGTCTATTGATAATGCCTGTATTACGTGAAATTATATTACAAACATGATTAATATGCAATTTCCTCATCTTCAATTACACCAAGGAATTTAAAATGTGAAACTCTTTCTAAATGAGTGCCATCCAAAACTATGTCTGTAGGCCCTATTTAAAGTGTCAACCGTATTACCAAAAAGCATATATTTTGTTTTTTGAACATTCAACGAGAGCTTATTAGCTTCGTAAAGTTCATTATATCAACAACAAAACAAAAAAAAAATCCCTGTAATAGGCCTGCCTACATTATTTTCGGTAGTCCGAAAATTTGTCACTTAAAGGCATTAGGCCTATTTACAATTTGCAGAGGAACAAAAACCCAGCATTAGTGCTTTAAACTAGTTCTAAAATGTGAGTTAGGGATAGAAACAACCAATGCAAAAATGTATCCCCCCCCCAAAAAAAAAAAAAAAAAAAAAGCGGTGATTTTGCACACATCTTCATAAATTTGACTAGTACCATGGCATGACCTATGACTTGTAAATATGTTTCAGTTTCAATTTGGGTGTAGGCCTACTTTTACGTACACTCAGCAAAAAAAAATAAAAAAATAAAAAAATAAAAATATTAAAATAAACACTTTTTCAAAGGCATATTTTGCATAGAAGATTTTGATAAAAATGTTTGTGTCATAATAATACCTCATTAAAAGTTATTTCTTTGGCTGTCGACCTGGTAGGTTAATACAGAGACATTTTAAACATGGGTGAACACATTCGTTTTTGTCTTCCTAGGCACTAAAGTAAAAATTGCAAAATTTTACATGTAGTGATTCATTTGGCAACTTGCCTTCAAGATAGCAATGGTATAACAAAAGACAAATTCAACACAATGAGAGACATGAATAAATAGCAAAAATAAAGTTTTTGTTCCCTTGCATCTCTTTATATCCTCAAACAAGAACAAAGTAGGAAACTAATTAAGAAGGAGTAGAATTTTCTGTCAGGTCAAATTGAAATGTAAAAGAGAGTAAGATGCAACAGTGGTATAAATCATTTTATTACTTTAGGGATTTAAAAAATCATTAGACAAATTCGAGAACCAGTTATCATATTCAATGTGCTAAATTCGAAATAACATTTCAAGTTTTTATCATTTTTGTTGATATTGCCTCTTTTCTAATGTCATTTGAATTTGTGTTTGACAGAAGATTCTCCATTTTCTCCATTATTTTTTGCTTTTCTTTATCTTTGGGGCTGCAAAGACATTGTCATTATATAGAGATCAATGAGTAAATTTTCATAACATTAATTTGTGTTTCCTATTGTGATGGATTTGTCTAATTTGTTCTCATTGTTGTGTGAAAGAGCACATACGCATACTGATGAGAAATTGTCCATTATTTTTTTTTTCAATTTTTACTTTTGTGCCTTGAAAGAGAAAAACTTCCATTTCTACTGACCTACCAAGTTAATAGCCAATTAAATTGCCTTTAACATGGTAGTATAAAGCATTTTAGCCTAATATTCTATGAGAAGTGTGAGCTTGAAAAAGTGTTTACTTTCTTCTTTTCTTTTCTTTTTTTTTTGCGGAGTGTATTTTATATTTTATTATATTATATATATTATATGTAATATCTAGGCCTATATAGTGTACGAATAATTTCCATAATGGACAATAAAGGTAATGAATCAATCAATCAATCAATCAATAACGTTGTTAGAATTTTACTGTGTGTATAAATTATCTAGGCATAATAATATTATAGAATAAAAATACGGTGTGTCCTCTTCAAATTGGCAATAAGCCTAAGTGGTCATCTTCATTAGTGATCTACTTTCCAACAAATGTGTTTATCTTCACTCGCTGACTCTGGTGCAGGGAAAAAACTAAAGGCCGGGTCAATTTCATTTGCTTGAAGTAGTTCCCTTCACTCTACTTCCCAACAATGGCAGCTGAGGTAAGCAGAGTATAGATACTTTAGACCCTTTTATTTTCGAGAGTCCAATGTTTACTCAGTTAATGTTTTCGGAAACGAAAAATTATCTGTCGCGTCTCTTACAATGTAAGTACGTTGAATGCTCGTGTATATGTAATGTGGATGCGGTACCATATTCTAATAAGGAAACCCGCCTCTGAATTGGTGCGGGAAGGTCTTTCTGTGCATTTCATGGCGTACAGCTTGGTTTTAGCCAGTTCGAGATATATAGATTCGTCTAACGGGCCCGCGTTAGAGCTAGGTCTAGTCGAATACAGTGTAATTTACCTATAACGTTATAATGTAACAAAAGGTGTTTGATGGATACGAAACTCGAAAGTAAATTTGCACTAGGCCTAGCACCCACACACAGACGTCAGTGCAGTGATGATATTCATTGTCAAATTTGATTTTGCAAAATAGTGTAGACGTGGCTCTAACGCCAACATTAACGTTAGCGAGTTTAACACAATAACAGTAAATAATCCTTTACATTAGCTGGATCAGCTGGATCTGGGCCACTGAGTGGAAGGATTGCTTGTTAAATCTTCTTGAATTTTCCTTTGTATAGCTAGATGTCGACTTTGAGTTTTTAAAACATTGAATATACATGTAAGGAATCCATACTCAGTCTAGTCAGTGTCACTCTTCTTCTGTCGTTGTCAATTTGATTTGTTTTATGGTTTCTTTTCAATCAGCAATTTTCTTTCTTTCTTTGAATTTCTTCCATTTGAAGGAAAGAGAAAGAGCTGCAAAGAAAAAACTACAGTATTTCCTGGCCCAGATGCTAAAAATGGGGTGTGTGAAAGTGAGTATTACATGTAACTTAGTAACTAGTGCAGACCTACCAAGACAAGTTTCATGCGAGTTTTCTACTTGATGTGAGAGTCCCACCTCAGGGGTCTTTCTCATGCTCACATGCCTGACAAGCTTTTTCTCACTGCAAAAACTTTTTGAAAAACAAACAAACAAGAATGCGAGCAGACGCTCAAATATTGCACAAACAACCACCTAAAAAAACCAAACCAAACCAAAACAAAACATGGATTTCTAGCCACCATTATATTGCAACAATAATAAAAAAGTGTATATTTTACATAAACAATGCATCATATTATACCATGATATACAGCTTGAAAATGCTAAACCTCCTTACTGTGAGATGGGGCACTAGTAATAGTATATATAGAGTATTAAACAACTGTTTGTGGGCAGGGTGTCTATTTCTGGCAGGGGCACTTTCATTCCTCAATAAAACAGATAATAAACATCATGTTTGCTTAGTCCCACTTTAGAACACAAGCAGGAGCAGTTACTCACAAGTGTTATGGGAAGTAACACCTGATTGGGCCTTTTCATCGATGAATAAGATGGCCCCTGCCGCAGATAGGCACCCTTTACAAAGCCTGCTGCAGAGAGGGTGTTTTACTCTATTGCATGATAAATTCTCATACCTAGCTGCTCTCTGGCCTGGCCATCTCTGATTATAACTACACTTGTACATATAATGTATGTTTTTGAAATGGACCACATACTGTGAAGGCCGTGTCACACCAGCCTTGCGTGCGACTTGCAAAGAACAATTTTGACTACCCGGAGGTCCCCGTAGATATCCGCACATGACAGTACCTAGCATGTATCTCAAAAGTAGTCGCCCGGAGGTGCGCACGCATATTCTTTTACCCGCAACCGTGTTTAGGCCCTGTCACACCTTTCCGGGCAAGCTACTCGGGCTTGTTACGTGTAGGGATTTTCTAGCATACCGGACATTCCTGAGGGCGGAAAAGGATTTGTACGAGTCAGCGCATGTGTCTTACTTGCTGGACGCGTTATACTTGCGAGTATACTGTGTGACCTTTGTACCAGTCGCGTGGGGGCTGACAACTTAGTGAAGGAATTCCTCTAATGGAATGGCTGAAATCTCACAGAATTTCATTATCTTGGCTGCATACGGGACTGCGAAGTACCTGCGTTGGAATTGCCCGGGAAGTACTACCGCTACGGATCTCCTACTGGCGTTCTGCGTGAACCTCTACGGGCACTCCCGCGACTCACCCGGAAAAAGTTTTGGTCATGCTCAAAACTTGGCTGCGGTTAAATCGGACTTGCGTGAGCACCTCCAGGCAACTACGCGCTAGATACTGTCAGGTGCGGACCAACTGCGGAGAGCTCCTTGGAGTAAATTTGTTTCCCCGCAAGTCAAGCCGCAGAAGTTCCCCCGTACGGTATGACAAGGCATGAATGAAAATTGCAAACATTCTTGTTCGCCCGCTGAAAATCTTCTACATGCTGGAAACTACCTCCTCGCCACAAGCCCGCGTTATGGTGTGACACGGCCTTTACATGTACCTCTTAAGCCATCAGATGCCACCTACCTGTAAATATCATTTCAACAGTCATGACCAGTAAGTGCTGTTTTGGTTATTCTGCTATGTAATTCAGTTAATTACTGGTATAAGAAATGTTTAAAGTTACTTTAAAGGGGAAGGCTAGTAACTGATCAGTGGGAATCAATGGAAATGCTGGGAGATGATTGTTCCAATCCTTATGGGATTCATTCAAGAGTTCATTGTATATCTATTGTTGTGTGAAAATGATTTGCTTCAGAACGGTCTCATATTCAAGTAATGTGCAGATTAATGCTCCGTCACTGACCAGGGACGCTAACCTGGAAGCATTAAACTGCATATTATTTGAATATGAGACCATTCTGAAGCAAATCATTTTCACACAACAATAGATATACGATGAACTCTTGAATGAATCCCATAAGGATTGGAACAATCATCTCCCAGTATTTACACTGATTCCCACTGATCAGTTACTAGCCTTCCCCTTTAACAATTGCGTTTGTAGCAGTTTACCATTTGCAATATCTCTGTGTTTGTGTCAGGCAGTGATATCTGCTCGTTTCCACTGATGCTTTCTTGGAATCAACCACTTTCAGGTTGCATTCCAGCATTATTTGAAGAATTCTCCACGACAGTTTTACAAAGGTTGTGCACAAAAGACACTTTAAAGAGCAAATCATACAGATATTGGTCTTTTTAGAGGTGCAATGATATGTAAAACTTGACATCCCCGCAGAAGTTATATTTTCCTCAAGAGAGTATAATCCCAAAGCACTCAGCGCTGAGGGGAAAAGTGTAACTCCCAAGGGACTGTAGTTTAGTGTTTATTACAATGATAGACAAGTCAATATTTGTTATATCATATCGTCTACCATACAATAGTGTATATAAATATTGTTTCTTTCTAGCCCCATCAGCAGCCAGTCAAATTCGGGAATTACATATGTACAATGCATATCACCTGACTTAATGTAACTGCAAGCAATATTTTCAACACTATCGATCCTCACTGCATTAGTCACAAGATTACATCATGACCTATTACTGACTGATATTTTTGTAGACCATTCAATATTTGTATTACTGGTAAAGGAAGCTTCTTGTACTACACGTTTAAATACACTGCAATGTTGTTTACCTTTTAAAAGATATGGTTAAGTTAAAGAGTTGATTTGCTTTCAGATTTTGTTTTGAATGTTGTAACTTTTTATACTGAACAGGGCTTCAAGTATTTCAACACTTACATGCGAGGGAGAGAAGAGATGATATGTACTGTTCTCAATGATGATGAAGTGGTGAGTGTTGACTAAGTTTTGTCATTGACTTGCAGCAAACGGGTGAACTACCCCGGAATTTCTTCTTTTTTTTTTTTATTTCACTAGCGAGTCTCCACAGCAGTATATGCACGCATGCATGTCACATTCATGTTGTGATCAGAGTTAATGTTTTAGCATGTTACTGACTTTATGAATAATAATAATAATAATAGTTAATATTATTAGAGCGCCTTTTCCACTGGATATAAAACGTTATGAGATGTCATCCCTGGTTGCCACAGGAGATAAAATATATATACAAATTACCAGGCTGTGACAGTATAAGTCCAGTGCATATATAGGTATATCAAAATAAGTAGATCTTCAAATTTTGTTTGAAGTGATCGAGTGTTGGTGATGATTTCAGAAGAGGAGGGAGCTTATTCCACAGCCTGGGAGCTGTAGAGGATTGCATCGCCAGCTAGTTTGTTTGTGCGATAACACCCTGCTCATGAAATTTGTTCAAATAAAACCCCCATGAAGTGTATGGAACATCCAGTAAGTTGCACCTGGTGAACTCAGTTCAGTACTCTCTTGTTAGTAGACACACAGCCAATGAGACAAACACATATCAAACTTTGTATACTCATAGATGAAACAAACGCCTGTGCACATTTAGAAAGCATATTCTGTTGATGTCGCCTGAAATAGTTACTTGTTGTGTTTGTTTCTTTATTTTTTAAGTGTTTACTTACAGCAGTGTGCTTGTACTGAAGTCAGATTTGCTTATCAGTGTGATTATTTTGTGCCAATTTTCGTGAAGGACAACTTTCATCAAAAACCAAAGCATGACATATATATACATGTATATATATATATTATGTAAATAATCACATAAGGATGGAAAAAATATATTCAGGAATCATGTTGTCACTAACAAGTCATCAGTTTATGTAACTGCATAAATGACGCTCTAACTCAAAACATCTTGTGTTGAATTTCATACAGGTTAATATGCTACAATTTGTATGTCAGACTACAAAATAACATCTTTACTAATGCTAGATGCATGTCTGTTATTACTCTGATAGAATCCAACAAATTTTCTTTATCTGCAGATGTTAAGAGCTGCACCCCAATCTGCTGTTGACAAGACCAGATTTTCTTTCAGTAAAACTCAAAGTGGCAGCTATGATGAACTACCACTGGAGCAGTAAGTACATACGTGTGGTTACTCAGAGAAATTTGGTGTTGTTTGCATTTGTTGCATTTGTTGCATCTCATAAATGTTGAGGGTTTGTATGTGTGTATGTGTGTTTGTGTGTGCATATCCTCACATCCTTGACTCCTGACAACATGAGACTTGACTTTCTTGACTTAAGTCAGGTACTAGTAGTACAAATGTATTCCCGAGATTCATAGATGATGTCCCTCCAGCGCTCTCTGTTCTCCATTACACTCGCACTGTCATTTGTGTCATGCAGACCAGTGTCATTTCTGAGTGTGTGTCTAGGTATGTGTGTCAACAGCATGAGGGCATGAGAGTATGATCTAATGCACATGTAAAACCAGAAACATTTGCGGCATGAAATTTTTGTAAACTGGAGCCGACAGCCTTTTTTTGCAGCGTCAAACTTTTGCAAATTGCTTCTTGCATTCAATGCATTGTGTAGACAAAATCTTTCCTTAGATGCATTTTACATAATTTGCGAATCTTGCCCCCTCACAAAATTCGCAGAGTTTCATGCGCACAAAAATTTTCTGGTTTTACTGTAAGTGGATGCAGCTTTATTTGCTATCATTTTTTTATATAAGTCTGTCTTGCATGTAGTACACAGCAATTTTGAAAAACTACTAATATGTCATGATTGCAATAAAATCACATTCACAGGATTGTAAATCTTTGTACACTTCATGTAATGTGGAAACCATTTATGTCCTTCATTGCCACTTCACAGCTTAGTTCATTTGTCTTTCATGCATGCATAATTTGTTGTTTGTTTGTTTGTTTTTTTCTGAATCATCCTCATTCCAGAAAAGAACTGCTTTTATCACAGAACACACAACGAAAGTGAGTATCATTTGTCTCACAAGTTTTGAGAGTAATTTCAGAATGCATTTCAAAATGCAGATGAGTAGACCTGTTACTAAGTTATTTAATTAACCCAATTTGCCATTTCAGAATTGGAAATGTAAATTCAGCAGGGGCTGCATTTGACAACCTGTCCATAATCAAACTGACCCAATGAAAGTTTTCAAAGCATCTGATGAATTTGCAGTGCTAACTGAAGTGCTTTTTTTGTTGTTGTCAGATTTACAGTGGAAGCTTTGTATCAACATACAGGACTTTTATTTTGATCATACTTTAATAGAGATATCCCTGTTGTTAGCATACTGTGCACCACCATTTGCCATGAATGGAACGGTCTTATGAATTACAAATGTTGCAAGCCTCTATAGACCTGTTTGGTTTGGGCACTATGGCTATATGTTTCATGTAAATGTCTATTTCAGCCATAAGGGGGGGGGGGGGGGACTTTAACATGTCTGATAATAGTTAACTTATGCGCCAACATAGTAATGCACCTGACCCATTGCATAACTCATTGAATCATCTTTTCTTCTTATGTTGGAAGCCCTCCAATTATGGCCAACATTTCTCAATGTTTTATAACCAAATACAGCTGCAGGTCTATTGGCAGATAACAATGTGTACTATGTTTCCTCCTTTTTTTTTTTTCCAGTTGAACTTTAATGGTGCCATTGACTTCATTTGTTATCATGCGATCTATCAATTCTTGAGGGGACATTAACCAATTGAAGACGGACTGATTTTGCTACAATGCGCATTTCCCATACACACCTGCCCGAGTGTACTCCGGATTCGTCCTCTACTGTTTAATATATTGAACATTGTCTCATACTACTGTAAACATACCTTTTTGTTCATTGAGACACTTGTACATTCAGGTGGAATTTCACACCATTTGTATTTTGTAATGTTGATGTGTGAAATTTTAATGGAAAATATGAAACAAATTGAAATTGAAAATTGAAATTGAAATATAATTGCAGTTGATTATTTCTCTCTTTATCTTCTATCAGGTTGAGTGGATTTGGTTACATGGATATTGGCTTGCCCCCTGCCTCTCCTAGTGAGCGTGAAATAGGTCCTATTGTAAGTACTCCAAGAATAAATTGTTTTGTAAACATATGAGAATGAGAATGTCGTTGTGTAACCAACATTTTCATTTGCCTAAATTACCATCATTTGGGATTCTTTCCTCCATGTTTTTAGTTGATAAACAGCTGCATTAAAAATTGAAAGATATTGGGATGGTGTCAAAGTAGAAGGCCTTAAATCAACAACATAGGCCATCACATGTGGAATACCAGTAGATTGGTGGTTATAACCTGCTGGTATCAGTGTCAGCAAACAGATATTCCAGTCAGATGTAATTCATCCTGAGTTCTTGACTGTGTGGTGTCAGAGTTTGTGATATGACATTGTTGATCGTGCAGTTTTACTTGTCTTTTTGTACTGTGTCTTCTCCTCTGTGAAGCTCGATAGGCATAACATTGTGGGAATATGAGACTTCATACCCAGTGAGTAAAAAATGTCTAGACTCTGACAGACAAACCTATGAAATACGGTACAAAAAAATCATGGAAAATTGAATTGAATTGTATTGAATTGATCAAGTAATCAGAGATTAACATTTATGTACATAAATGTATGTATTGACTGAATGAAGGAAAGGAGGAATATGAAAGTAAAACCAGCCAAGTGGTCTTTGCAGTTTACTTTGTGAACCTTAAGGTTTTACCCAAACAGGCAGTCAAAGCATGTGTTAAAGGTCATACATCCCTTTTACAAATGTCACAAGCTTTTGCATGGTTAAAGAATAATGTCTTCCAACATTTTGTATAAAATCTTAGGGTAATACACCTTTGAGTTTGTTCTTGTTTAAAATTAAAAACTAAACCCATGTCACTCGAAAATATGCTCCCCCTTTGTAAGGAGAACAACGGTTGGAATTTTTAGGGTCTGAATAAACTCACTGGAAATCTATGAAATTGTTCCCCCTCGCATCATGAAAAAGTTTCCTGTTTTATCATTCTGAGGAAAGGCCTAAATTGCCTACCTCTACAGTATACCAGCTTGTGAAAGGAATCCAATTTTCAGGGTTGCAACAGGGACGCAAGAACTTTAATATTGTTGCTTCTTTGACCAATCCTATACTGTTAGAGCAAGGAGTCCACTCTGTTCCTGTTAGCTGGTTACGGCAAGTATTCCTGCCCCTACGTCTGGGTGAGAAGCAACCATGAGAGACTGATCAAGCTATCGGACAATCCTTCTTTCTCCAAGGACAGTCCTCTCAGGCTCAAATCCACTGCCATGTGGGCAGAAAAGGGTTAGTCTACTTTCCAAACATTCAGTCTTTTATATATATGAGAAACTTGGTTTTCAAGTGGGATGTGATATGATGAAATCCTTTCTTTGTAACACTTTTTTTTTTTTCTGTGGGCATAATGAGACATGTTCCTTTGAATATAGTCACTTTGAAAATAGCAATATTGTCCAGTACCAAGGACTGTTTTATTCAGATTTTCCATTATACCTTTGACTAATTTGCTTGTAGAGTCATTTTTGTTGCAATTTGTGCTGAGTTACTGATCATGTAGAAATAGTGTAATATTTCATGAATTTTATCTAGCAGCAATAGGAAGAGAAAGTACAGACTTTTACTGAAGACTAAATATTTTAATATTCATTTTTATAATGATATGTTGCAAAACGTGTGGGTAAGTTAGGTCATCTAATCTCAATTTGTATACTGTAGTTATCTTTTGCTAAAATTCTGGCCTTCATATTTTTTGTTCATTTTGGTTGATAAATGTGTCATCCTAATGTATGTTCATATGTTTTGTTGTTGTTGGTGGTGTTTTTGTTATTGTTATTATTGTTGAGCTATTGTGTATGAACACACACACACACACACACACAATATGTGTTTATGAATGTGTGACGAAACCAATTTTCTGTGCCATGTTTTTATATATAATTTGGACAAATAAAGAAATTAATTGAAATAAAGAAATTAAATGAAATATTTAATCAAAGTCATTGAATGCAGAATTTTACTATTTGCAACAAAAACATCTTATAGACCTCTAGGCAAAGCCTGTAAAGACAATGCTATAATGTGTAGACAGTGAACTTTATTATTATTTTTCTTTTTTTTTATTCAAATTGCTCAACTTTTTAATTCATTAATTCTTTATTTCATGCTTTATTTTATTTATTTTGTCTCCAATTCACTTCGGATTCAGACGTTAAAGTTTGGCAGATCCTGGCAGAGTTGGTGAAGCTGTGCACACGCCCCGCCCCCAAGAACCCCTTTGAAGTGGACATAGATTACTTTGAGGGTTTGGAAAGAGGTGAAAGAGTCATTGCCTTGGGTGCCATGGCCTACTTTCTTCAATGTGTTGTTTCTCAGGGCAGTGACAGGTCCTTCAGTGGTCTGGGTAAGTAGCCTACTGGTCACTTACATTTTTATACATTTTTTTTTCTTTCAGACAGCTCTGATAGTTGTTTGATAGGTTAAGTAGCTGTAGCCTCTTTATTCACACTCCTATCATAAGATTGTGTCGCTGCACCTTGTTTCATGTAGCATAAGATTGTCCTATCCTTTGGGACACAAACAATGAGGGAAAGCAGTGACATTACAGTGGTGATATTGGAACTGTTGGTAGGGGATAGCTATACCCAAAGGATGGTACACACAACATACCTCTTTCTACCTGTTCAGAGTGATTTTTAGTAGCCACAAAGTGCCATAAAGTTAGCTGACTGATATTTTTAATATGTTCACAGAGCACTTTAAGACGCTATTGGCTTGGTGGCAATGGCCCTCTTTGGCCAATCACAGGATGGGAGGGGAGGTGGGCAACCTTCATTGCGTGCTGGCCCTACAACATCCACTTTGTGAAGTATACATTTTTATCTTGAGGTTACTGTGAGATGCTCAAAGCATTCAAGGATGCTGGAAGGAAACTAAGAAAATAAATTTGTTCCTTGATTCCTAAAGCAGGGTGGTCCACAACTTGAAATTTGAGCATGTTGCAAACTCTGAATGTGAGAGTATTGCGAAAAGTGTATGTGCACAGAGTGCACATCACAAGCGGGCAATATTTTGCACACTTTTTCTTTGTTGTTCTGCTTACAATTGATGTTCTGTCTCATGTTTTGTGCACAAATTTTCTGAGTAGTTCCATGTTTCTCAAGTTTTGCACATGTTTGATTACATTTTATTTTGAGCATGTTGCCAATTCTTGAGGATGTTGTGTAGCATGTTGCTGGCTTTTTAGGATGTTGCACAAAATTTGAGCATGCCACAGTAACATGTTCAAATCCCTTGTGGACCACCCTGACCTAAGCTTGATTAAACGACGACGGCGACAACAACAACAACAACAACAACAAGTTGGAACAATTGTGTTCTGACCTGACACCAAATGGTACATTCAATAGGGAAGGGCACAAAATAGTAGAAAAAGACTTTGAAAAAGATTGTGGGCAGTTGGCAAATTGTGCAGCTGTAAGGTAAGATAACATATTAGTCAGTAGATTTAGATTACCGGCTACAAATATATATGATATATTTTAAGGGTAGTCTTACCAACCGTTTTTCTCTACCCCTTTTTCTTTGATGCTTTCTGAACTAGTTGTGGATGACCTGCGAGAAATCCAGCGATGGCATCTTAGGGAGTTCCAGCAGTTGTTGCAGGAGAACATGGCATCTCACAAGCAGGACCAGCTGAGACAGAGGCAGACCAGTGGGGTGGAGCAAACTAAGAGGGCATCATCATCATCATCATCAGGAGCCAGGAGGGCGGGGCAGGGCGTGTCGTCACCCAGGGGACCAGGTATGGCTGTTAGTCAGAGCCGTCAACCCCCGGGTGGGGCACGAGGGGTAGGGGGAAGGGCAGTGACTTATGGCAGGCCAGGTCAAGCATATTAAGCAAATTTTTTCTACCCAATTAACCTTTTTTAGCACTTTTATACTGAGCACCTGTCTTTGAGCATAGCTCAATTTGATACTTATTGAATAGCATACCCATGTAATTAAATCTGTCCAGTGAACTCTATGTATCTGTGTAGGCTGTGTCTTCTCTCTATCTCTGATGGTTTTCATTGACAGGTTTGACTACATAACGTGGAAGGGAATAGGTACTGATGATTAACCCAGAGCACTCTAAACTATTACTAGAAGATTATACTGGCATCGAGTCTGCTGGGTCACAGTGCTGAGGAAAAATTAACCCTTTCAATGTATGAAAATAATGTTGCAGATATTTGATGTAATCTTATTTTGAATATCTTGATATGCTCCTCAGTAGGATTCATTGCATTGAATGCACTTCTCTGAAAAGAATATAACTTATGGTTGCATTTTGGAGCAAGTCTTCATTGAATGAGAAATACTATATTGAAGAATTAACAAGTCAATTTGTCTACTGTTGAAATACACCTGTGTGAAGTTTGTGGTCATGAATGGAATTTTGCCCTATTTATAACTTATGTAAGATTACACTCACAGAAATTGGTTATAGCAGATGGCAAGAAGCTGATTCTAGCTATTTTTGTTTTGTTTGTTCTGTTTGTTCGTTCGTTTAAATATTGCTTAGCTCTTTAAAGTACATATTCTCATAACTGTCTCCAGGTATTTGAAAATGAATGTTAAGGAGAATAGAAGTCAACAGGATATCTTGTTAACATGAAGATAGTGAGGCTACATTTGTCAATTCATGCAAATCTGAATAGAATGAGGCAGAATGAACAAAATATTTACTCTTTTGAATCACTACATTTTTACATATCACTGAGCCATTCTAAGTCATCTGTATGGAGCAGCTAGATGGAAACCCCTTTATAACAAGGCTTGTCGGGACTGCCGATTTTACCATTTTATAGCAGGTACTTGTTAACATACAAGAAAGAGCAGCTCATTACAGTAATGGAAAAGTGAGACTACTGAATTCACCTCAATAAAAGCAATACCTTGTTGTAAGCAAGCTCATTATAACAATGTGTCCCCATACTTGAACTCTTAGATAGCACTCATATGACTCGCACAAAATACCACAAAAGTTTGGTATTGTTGCTGAAAGTCCTCAGGACTGGCAGTTTTCATTGTCATATTGAAATTTTGATACAACGAAAGGGAATTTTTGCGCCATAGATGGTAGTGATAATAATTTGTGACCTGAAGTTTTACTGCATTGTAACAGAATTTTGTTATACTGTAAAGCAAGAAATTTTTATGGCATGAAATTTTCTTGAATTGCCACTGGCATTCATTGAATATACTGTACGTGTAGTGTTGACAAGAACTTTCATGTGGATTTATTGTCCCCGCCGAACGAGTTCGAGCAGGGGACTATGAAACGGGCTCCGTACGTGTGTGTGTCCGTGTGTCCGTCCGTGCGTCCGTGCGTCCGTGTGTCCGTCCGTGCGTCCGTCCGTGCGTCCGTGCGTCCGTGTGTGATCAAAATGTTCAAAATGCTACTCCTTCGCCATTTCTAACCCGATTTTGATTCTGTTTGCTTTATATGATAGCACTACATGGGAGCTTTGAAACTTCTATAAAGAATTTCAGTTGTGACCTTTGACCTTGACCTTTGACCTATATTGTACATTTTGCTTCAAAATGCTACTCCTTCGCCATTTCTAACCCGATTTTGATTCCGTTTGCTTTATATGATGGCACTAGGTGAGGGCTTCAAAACTTCTACACAGAATTTTGACCTTTGACTTCTTTGACCTTTGACCTTGATTTTTTGCCTATATTGTACATTGGCTACAAAATGCTACTCCTTCGCCATTTCTAACCCGATTTCGATTCCGTTTGCTTTATATGATGGCACTAGGTGAGGGCTTCAAAACTTCTACGCAGAATTCTGACCTTTGACTTCTTTGACCTTTGACCTTGATTTTTGACCTAAATTGTACATTTTGCTACAAAATGCTACTCCTTCGCCATTTGTAACCCGATTTCAATTCCGTTTGCTTTAAGTGATGGCACTTGGTGAGGGCTTCAAAACTTCTACACAGAATTTTGACCTTTGACTTCTTTGACCTCTGACCTTGATTTTTGACCTGTATTGTACATTTTGCTATTAAATGCTACTCCTTCGCCATTTCTAACCCGATTTCGATTCCGTTTGCTTTATGTGATGGCACTAGGTGAGGGCTTCAAAACTTCTACACAGAATTTTGTCCTTTGACTTCTTTGACCTTTGACCTTGATTTTTTACCTATATTGTACATTGGCTACAAAATGCTACTCCTTCGCCATTTCTAACCCGATTTCGATTCCGTTTGCTTTATGTGATGGCACTAGGTGAGGGCTTCAAAGCTTCTACATAGAATTTTGACCTTTGACTTCTTTGACCTTTGACCTTGATCTTTTTACCTATATTGTACATTTTGCTACTAAATGCTACTTCCGGCGGGGACATATATTACGCACCGCGTAATTTCTACTTTTCCTTGTTTTCATGAATCTTGGCGCTCGCAAAATTTGCAAAATTAAAATGCCTGTGAAAATTTCTGGTTTTACAGTAACTACAAACTGTTCAAGCAATAGGAGTGCCATGTAGTATTCTGAATACCATGTGTCATCATATTTGCTTATAGACAGACTTTCAAATGGTTGCATATACAGCATTCTAAGTGGAAACAGAGGAATGTATGTATTTCTCTGATTCCACGTAGAATGCTGTATACACCATTTAACAAGTCTAATTTTTCACAAATTGGGACTGGCCAACAATTTCGCAAGTGGTTGAATATGCAAGTGTGGAGTACAGTAATGAACGGAGAAATGTACACACGCTTGCCACAGTCATGACGAGATCAGAATTAATACTTATGCATGTTTTAAAATTTGCAAAAAGCGCCTGACTTGCGAAATTCACAAAAATAAAAACCTTGCGAAATATAGTGTTAGTCAGTTTGCGATGTCAACCAATAACTGTCTGCTGCACTGTCACTGCTTTCATATGAGATTTCCATTAAATGTGCAGTAAACAATCCTCTTATATGATGTGCAATGGAGCTGTCTTAATACTGTGTAAGCCCTTTACTGATCAAAGTATGTAACTGGATATACAACTATACTCTGATTTGAAGAATCTGTTAATGTACATCCATGGAAAGCATTCTATGCATTCCTTTGTAATTTCTTTTGTATCTTTTGTATCTATGGAATTGTGCAGTAGAAGTATTGAGAGATGATGTTTTGTATAAATACAATGTATGACAACCTTGCATAATTTCACAACATTCATATCAATGGTGCAGGATACTGTAAGATATGCCTACTTGGGAAAAGAAGGTTGGGAATTAATGTCTGCAAATGTGCTGGTACATGTATGAAAAGATACTAGTAGCACCATGGCAACCATTTAAAATAAAGATTAATGGCACTTCATGTTTCATCATATGTCAAATGTTATGCAGGTTTCAGACCTTCATCCAGCAATTCAGCATCTGGTGTATGTTTCTGTTTTTGTTTTTGTGTACATGTATTTATAATAAACTCACATGTTGACTCTAGTTTGTTCTTCAGTGTAGATTTCTTTTTAGTGTCCACTAAAATGTTAAGTGTGAAGATTGACAGTATTTTGAAGTATGTTTTCAGATCAGCAGATTTCAAACACATGGTAAGTGACATACCACTATATGACAGTGATAAAGTCATGGACAATAAAGCAAAGAAAACAGCAAAACAAACAAACAAACAAACAAACAAAAATGGTTGAATTGGATTATGATCAGAAGTTTGGTATGCTCTATTTGTTTAGTTCAAAAGTAGCTGGTTGAGTTACCCCTGTCTGAATTTCAAAGTCTATGGATGCTTTCAAGTTCAAAATTGTTCAGGTTTATGAAGCACGTTACCGTGGTCATTTGAATTTACATTTTTTGTTAATACCCATCTCCCACGCACTTCACAATCATAAAGTCACAATTCAGTGATTGTATCAGGTTCTTGTGGCGATGGGTCAAATAGTATTTTTGCAACTCTGACATGGATAGACAAGAGGGTAAAAATAATTTGGAAGTCTTCTGCTTTGTCTTTTTTCTTCTTTTTTTTTTCTTTGCATGTTATTAGAGATATCAACTCACCTTGTACATGTAATAGTCAAACACACTCCCATGTGATAAACTATCAGACTAACAACAGTGAGTTAAAGGAATGGTATAGTGGTGGAGATGGGATGCAGATTTTCAGCATTCTGTGATGATTTTTTGAGATAAGTAGCCCCGTATGAAATACGAAAGAGCATACAATTCTAAGAGGAATTCAAAGTTTGATGATAATCGGTTTTGGTATGGCTTAGATATCAAAAAACAAAATAAAATAGGGTGGTCCTATTAAAAGGTGGGTCCCACCTCTTATTACGACTTCTATGTTTCTTTCAATATCTCGGCCATTTCAAAACTGATTTTCATCAAATAAACTTTTAATTTCTCTTAAAAGTGTTTGTGCTTTTATATTTCATATAAGTGGTTTCTCATTATCTGGCAAAAAGGTAAAACAGAAATCCCAATCTCAACCAAAACTAGACCATCCCTTTAAGTGTGATTTTAAAGTGCAATTTCACATTACTTTGAAATTCATTTTAGTGAAGAAAGTAAAATCAAGCAAACAGATAATGAAAGTTTCATCAAAACTGCGATGAAAAAAAAAGGAACATTATTGCAGTGCCTGTAACTGTAAAAAGTGTAGCATATACTATACACAACATAACCTCTTAGTCCAGTAAAAAAAATTTCAGACCTGGAAAAATTGTTAAGTACGAGATTTTCCTTGTTGTTATTGTTGTTGATGATGATCCGTGTTCTAGAAGGGTATTGAAGTAAATTTAGCTTTGTTACCACCTTGGCAAGCTTGGGCAACTTTTTTTTATTAGCTTAATTAGCATAATTATGTAATTGGCATATTGTAAGATATGTTTTATATTACTGATTTTAAGACAGGAAGCCTGAAAACCTGGGAAATACAACTTTTTGAGGGGTTTCTATGAGGAGTCCATTCATAACACAAGTTTCCACTTTTTCAAATTATGCAAGTGTCTTGAATATCGTAATTAGCATAATGAGCTAATTTGCATATGTATAATGGTGAAGTAGATAGTAATTACATATACCATGTGTATGACCTGAAAATGTTGTTAAGTACAAGTTGTTGTTGTCTCATATTTTAGATGGCTATTGAAGTAAACTAAGCTTGGTTGTCACCTTAACAACCTTAATCTTTCATTTTTATTAGTCTCATTAGCGTATTCAGCTAATTAGCGCAATGTGTAATATGTTCTTAATTTCACCGCAGAGAGCCCGAAAACACAATTTCCCTGTTGTATTTATGCAAATTAGCTCATCATGCTAATTATGATATTCAAGACACTTGCATCATCTCAAATTGGAAACTTGTGTTATAAATGGATTCCTCGTCTGTCGTTATAAAATATGAGTTAGGGATAGAAACAACCAATGTGAAAATGTCAATCAGTATAATCAATGTTAAGTGTTGCTAAATATACAAAATGTGAACAATAGATATAATAAAATCGTTTATGCGATAAATCGTTTAAAGTTATGGTTTATTGAGAAAAATAGTTATATATTCTTCTATTTTAGGATACTGCAAAATGTTTATATGGTAGGATGTTTTGTGATACAACTGATCTCAACAATTCAATTCAATTCAATTCAATTCAAATGATTTTATTTCCAAATTAAGTAATACAAAGCAATATACATAATGCTTACATGAGTACATAATATTTTAAGGAACTTTGAATCACATAAGTTTCAACAAAACACGGATACAATATCATAATGACATCAGCTTTGGTTTTTTGATAAAGAAACAAGTAACACATATAACACATATGCAGCAAATGTCATAACTCGAACATTTATTAGATTACTGCTCCCAATTGTAAACAGTACCTTTAATGATGTTGCAGAGCGGAGCGATATGAAGAAGGCAAAAGGAGAATTCCGAAGAGGTTCATGTTTATGAAACGTTAACATTAATTTTTCTTAACATGTTACTGACATAGATTGTAAAGGTAATCTTAATCCCCTGCCTTCTGAAGGAAGTTAGTCAAGGGCTCTTCCATCATCCTATTATTATATATAAAAAAAAATAACAAAAAATGAAACTACTCTGGTGGTAGGGCCCAAATTCTGGACCCTCTCGTAAATTTTTCATTTCGATTGCGAATCCTAGACCTTGTGTGGAGAAAGAAATCCCGGGTAAAGCATCGTGTACGCATGTACACGGTAAAGATTCGAACACAATCACTATTCACAATATGGATCTCGTGGTAGATCAGAATCTGTAACAATATCCACTACACGTATCACAAACTCTTAATATCAAAGAGCAGACGGCACATAGACGTGGACAAGTAGTATTTTTTCATTATGTTTACTTGCTGAGTGCAAAGTGTGACTCATACATCTTCCTTCCGGTTGGAAGTCATGGCCTTGAAAATGAAACAACCGTTAGCAGTTGTGCGTTTTTATGATATTGTGTCTGTTCGTACCATGCATTTCCCATAGTCTGTCATAGATTCGTTGATTTTATGATGCATAGATAAGTGTCCACTCAACACGGGCGGATCCAGGAATTCCGTAAACGGGGGGGGGGGGGGGGGGGAGGGGAGGGGTGGGGTTACAAGATTAAAGGGGGCGCAACACCCCCTCCATTTTCTAATTTTTTTTTTAAAACAAATATAAAGGGGGCGCCCGATGCACCCCCACCATCCGCCACTGCTCAAACGTTTATTCATGTATCTTCTGCGTTTACTCTTGAAAGTTATTTCCCCCTCATCTAGGCTACTCCATCTCCCTGATTTTTTTCCAGTCTTTCTGTGATACCTTTCATCCTCTTCATATCCTTAACGCTCTCTGGAGTCTTAGACCACCTCGTCAAATTCGATTTGTGGTGCCTTTTATCTCTATGAGAAATCATATGTGTTCGCATTTTGTTTTGGTTAAATATTTGTTTGTTTGTTTGTTTGTTTGTTTGTTTGTTTGTTTGTTTGTTTGTTTGACGTTATTTCATCACGGATTAAAAGCCTACTTTCAGAAGTTAGCTGGCTTTCAGCAAAGCCGTGAACATCTATACTAAGGGTGTGTTTACAAACAAAGTAATAATGACTCAAATGTAATTAGATCATGCACAAATCAAAAGTAGCATGAAAAGTGTTAGATTATGTATATTTCTATTTCTCCCTTCTTCTTTTCACTTCAATATGAAAAACTTTGCGTAATTCCATATCTATGTACCTCTGCGTCTAAGAATAAGTAATTAAAGCGATGTCGCATTCCGACAATTTGTTATTATGTTACATAAATGCTTTATACTATTTTTGTTATTATAATGATATGTTACATATTGTCTTCTCATATGTTATGATAGTTTTCCATTCTCTATGTCTGCATTTAAAAGTAAAAATATTGAACTGAATGAATGAATGATTATGTAGTTGCTTAACCGTCTGACAAGACCAATGAAAACAGGTGCATCCCTTTGATGAGTAGAGCATGTACACTCGAGAAATAAAGACAAGTTTAAGTTCTTACATTAGCCTATACGGGCATTCTGAATTCTTACAAATCTTCCATAGATAGCTTTATCTGTGTAAATTCACTTTTATCAATTTAAGTCGATACTTTTGGTTATTGTTTTTGGAGACAAGTCAATAATACACTTTATAACACTTTTTGGCTAAGGCCTGTAAAGGTCTCATATGTATATATATATATATATATATATATATATATATATATATATATGTGTGTGTGTGTGTGTATGTATATATATATATACATATATATATATATATATATATATATATATATATATATATATATATATATATATATATATATATTATATATATATACACATATATATAATTGCCGTTATCTTTGTTATTAACATTGAACGATTGCAGAATGTTAGCTTTATGCATTTATTATCATTATTTCTTTCATTACCAATATAACGATTCACCGCCTATTATCGATTGTTATTCACGAACGCAAAGTTTGTGCTTGATATGGAGTAATAAGAGAAAATCGGTACAAACTGCAATGCGAATATCGTACTCCAAAATATCGTTTTAATGATTTAAGCCAGTTAATACAATATTCAAATCAAAGAAAACAAAAAACAACAGTTTGACATATAGCACGAGTGTTTGTGTTGTTTGCGTTTAGTGTATGTGTGCGTTTATGTGTGTGTATGTGTGTATGTGCCTTTTATTCGATGTTTCTTGAGAGATGATGATAGTGAAGGGGAGGAGAAATTGGAGCGAACAGGTGCTGTACCCTACCTAATTACGAACCCGTTTGTCTCTACCTAAACTGAGTATTAGAACAGACTCTGACAAGAAGAGCGATAGTTTTCCTTCGACAGGTGACGCCTGGACTGGCCCTGATTTTCGATTAAACTGACGACTTGGATTATGATCTAGTCGCTTTCTGTGAATGGCTTAAAGTTTCCAAACACCTGGACTACACGAACAAGAAATCTCCAAACTAACGCTGAAGACAAGTTGAACACTGCATGTATTTGCTTTCGTAGCCTTACCTGCCAGCGACCAGACACTCTTCATTAAGCGAGAATCATATCAAAATGCGTGACTGCTGCACCTTGGCTACGACTGTTAAATTGTGAACGACCTGCTGGTTCCCGAGACTAGAGAACTTTCTGCTGTCGCTCCTGTGACTGACCGCTTTTGGTTTGTACGCGTAAAGCAAAAGTTTTTATCGTTTCCTTGCAGTGCGTGCACAATGGATTGGTGCGTATCGAAGGCTGAAATTGATATGGTGGAACAAGGCATAAAGTGCCGGGGCAATTGTCCGGGACTAATCCTAATGTGACACGATTAAATCGCCTTACGGACAAAGGGTAGGATTGGAAGTGTTTTCCACTTTCATTCTGAGAGCTGAATGCATGGATACACCGCTGGCAGGAAGCGATGTCTTTTAAGAATTGCCAATAGCTCTTTGGGAAATAACTTGGTACTAACTTTGGAACGTTATTTGACCATCTGGCGATTACGATTGACCGATTCGTCAAAATTTCTGGTAAGCTTTACTAAAATCTTATTTTCCATTTTTAACGAATGGTTTAGATACTAGTAAATTGTATATTTCACTGATGCAATTTTACTGAGATACGAACCTGTATAGTCGCCTACGATCATACATTCGTACCAGCATGTTTTGACTTTCGCTGTTCTAAATATATCGGCTATCAACATATGTTTTTCCTTTTGAAAAACGTCACTAAGGTGATGGATACAATGTTGATAAAGAGAGTGATTATTGGTATTAAAATGAATGCGATGGTCAAAAGCACATGGGCTTATAAATCATTCAGGCCTTTAGTAATACAGTCGACGCTCATGTCAAATTGAATATATAATCTCAACTACCTATGTCAATAATCTATTTCTTGTCAACTATACTCCGTTCTTTTTTTTAATATACCTGACAAAGATTTGCTTAACATTGCATATAATTGATGAGAGGCGGGCTTTCACGAAGTTCCGCAGAACATCAGTGGTTACTTCTTTTCACAAAGTATACGAAACAGCTCTCGTAAATCGTATGGGTAGAAATGGAGGCAGTGTATATTTCAAGAATCACTCTTTTCATGGTTTAGAGACAACGCTGGAGATGAAATTAATATATCGTGCTTCAAAAAAAGGGGATGGGGAGCGTAAAATGTATTGGATCACCTGCAAAACAGTGATGTAAAGGAGCGTGTTTGCGCGCGGTCACGGGTCGTACCCTCCCCCTTTTGATGACGGGAGGGTCATGTTTTTACACCTAACATAATGGAAATCCCCATCGCAGGAACGGACAAAGGGGAGGTATCCTGCCATTGGTAGACACGGGGAAAGGTACAGATTGTTGTGCCCATGCATCACCCTATAATTAAGCCCAGTGAGTCTATTTTGTTCGCGATGGCCTTGACCATGGTGTGTTAGAGAGCATAATTTTCACGGTCACCGGAAGGAGGTATACTGATCTATGGTCACACTTCCCACACGGGATTTCGAAACGTAATAATGATATTCTGATTGTTAAAAGCTACTGAATGTGGGGCTTTTGCCATTTCTTTTCACTTCTGCTCAGTGCGTACATGAGTTAACATAATCATGACCATTCGCAAAAAAAAAAGATCAAAACGCAATTGAAAATACAAAAATAGGTGGAAATAACGGAAATGTCGTATTAAAGGTAATTTTGCAGAGGCAGTGTGAAATGTTGCCTTCATCATTTCAAAATTTCGAACGTAGGCAAAAGAGTGACGCAAAGTATATATTTTGCACTGTGAGGGAAATTATATAAGCCTACATTCTTAACTTCACAAAACGACTGCTTTCTTCTCGACTGATTTGGTTTGGTTTGGCTTTATTTTTGTATTCTTTTTGTTTTCTCCAAGTGCAGTGACACATCAAAACAAATTGATACAAACTATATCTGATAAGTCAAACATATAGCAATGTAGGAATTATCAATTTCATAATGTTTATCCCTGATTATGAACAAGGGAGCTATAGCGTGAAGAAGGAAAAAATCAATACAGGGGACCGTCATCATAATTAGCAGAGCTTGACGTGGATGAGGCCATATCATATCCATCTATATTACTTTACCATTACATATATATATCAAGTTAAGTTTTACCGTATTTATTATGTATTCCTTAAGAATGACCACACAACTTGGATGACACAATATCTTGCTTACGTGACTGTGTATTTGGGCTTTGTGCTTGAAAAGAAACTGCTGTATAATATGAAATATATCAACCATTACACACACACACACACACACACACACACACACACACACACACACACACACACACATATATATATATATATATATATATATATATATATACATATATATATCAAGTTACAGATAAGTTTAGCCGTATATATATATTTGTTCCTCAAGAAAGGTGACACAATAGTGAGATGATTAATTTCTTGCCTACATGAGTGTATAAAATTTAGACTGTGGTGGAGTAAAAAAAAAAATCGCTGTATCATATCACTTATATGAGATATATGTCTCATACTAATACAATTTTGGATCCATTTGCCAAGAAGTTTTATGACCATGTATAAGTTGTGCAAAGTAACTTCAAAATGTATCATTATTAGTGATCCATAGTAATCATATACGATTTGAAATGACAACAACAAGTATCAGCTATTAAACACAACAATCAAGCAAACCCCCAGAGACCGTCTATATTCCACAATGTAGGTTGAACCAGATCGAAGCTGAAAACACCTTATTAGAGTGCGGGTCTTCATATCATAATATTATAGTGGTTTCCTGGCTGCAGGCAATCGACAAGAGACACCGGGTCATAGTATAACATATAAGCACGAGGATCTCTGTCATAGAGTCACCAAGACGTGGCAAGAAGCTGAGTCCGTTATCCGCGGTATATTCTTATGGTCGCAAACCGCAAATTAGATCTCGCTTCTTCTCGTTTTACCCACGTACACTGACTATGTGTGAAAGAGAAGTATATATAGCAACACTTCAAGCCATTTACACTTGGAGTATAGGCAACCTACATGATTTTTATTATTGCGATATAATTGTTTTCAACCGAAATGGACTAATGATGCCAACATAAAAGGAGCTTTTGGAAGTTCCTTGGTGATTCCGACGGGATGAGATGACGTATATTTACACAGTCAATATAATCAATTATGAATGGTAAATGGTGTAATTGTAACAAGCTATGTGGTTGGTCGGATTGGCACGACATGGACAATATACGTTATGATTATTGCATGGTGAATCTCGTGTGACCCAAATAGTATGGCATAAATAATTGTTATGTATGTATACTGTATTTAAATAAATGGTATATACATGCTCTATCATGCACTTATAGTCTAGCCAATTTATATACACTCTAAATGCATAATTAACCCTCATGCAATATATCTCATCGAAGCCTTCGGCATTGGTGAAATAAAACTGCACTTTGGCAATTATCCATAATTTTTCGTGCATGTATAGTACATTCAAGATCACGCAATATCATGCCGTTATAACTTTTAATGTGTTCAAAGCGTGACCGCAGGATCAAGGTATTGGGGAGTTGATTATAAAGCGACTGACCAACGCTTTACACCGTTTGACTAAATTGGAAGGAAGAGCATGGATAAAAATGAAGCTATATTCTCTGTCGTGGATAAAGAAAAGAAAAGAAAAGAAAAGAAAAGAAAGCATGTCTAACGCAGATTTGGGCAATAGTTGTATTGTTGTAAATGAATTTCGAATTGAGTTGCTGAAAACTGGATTCAATCATTTCGCGCTACATCACATGCAGGGCAGACGCAACTTTAAAAGAACCGCCTGTCAGTACCCGCATATATAACACCTGCCTTCAGAAATGAAATAGCACTTCGGCCTTCTTTTTCAAAGTTTATGGAATTGCTTACTAGGTCCCATGATCATGACACAATGCGCCCAGTACATGTATACACGTGCAGAAGCATTTGTTTCAGCATTTATTTTGTGTCAAGAAATGCACACATCCATACACGCGATGAAATTCGAGCAACAGTGAACGGAGTTTAGTTCAAGGACTCACATGGTCCGTTGCATGTGTTATCTAATAATAGGAATAACCACCATCTTCACTTTATCACGAAAAGTTCTTGACATTGCCATTAGCACCCCGGCGTGATTTAAAAGGGGAACGAAGTGAAGTTTGAGAAAAAAAAAATCAGATTAAAAGGTATGTATTTTTATTTTTTTCGTTGCCGCCATCGCTGGATGAGAAGACTACAAGTTTGTGACGCCACGCATGGAAGAGGAAAAGAAAAAAAAAAAAAGAGAATTCCACACTTTTTATAACGAAAAACACCCATCTCTCCTCTTTAGGCGGACATAAAATGTTAAGGTTGATATAATTCCCCCTGCTTTCTGGAAGACGTAAAGTTAAGTACTTTTTCATTATGCCAGATATTTAAAAATAATATGTTGTATTCTCTTTACATTTAATTTATATCGTATAACAATGTTGCAGTCTCCTCATCCAGAGATGGTCAAATGGTGCTAACGAAATTTATGACTTTTGAAAGGACTGTCTAATTTTCCTCAAATTTTACTGATGTATTTTACATTCAATTGTTCAATATTTGATTGTTGTATTCACTCAATCCACATAACTGTTCATTTTATGTCGATTTCATTCGCATTTGATATTTACACTGGTGGAGATATAGAGTTAGGCCTACATAAACTATTTCACGCTGTATTCCAAGCAGGCTTTAATTAAAGTAAAGCAAAATAGAATGGTAGGAATTTTTTCTTTTAAATCAAAATCTGACATAAATGTACCAAAAAGTTATGGAATTATAAAGTTTTCCATGTCTTCACTGAATAGCTATATGGGTCTATTGGTCGCTACCATGTCCTGCAAATTTGAATATAATATGTGGTGATTCATATTAGGCCCCTAAGTCTTAAAAATCTCCACGTTGTTGACAGGCAAAAAATAATATGAAATCATGTTTCTGGTCAGTTCATGAACTATTGAAAGTCCTTCCCGTTCCTGTTACGCTATAAACAACGAAAAATTAATATGATGGATAAAAATTTTCCTTTGATTCTATGTCAAACAAAATAATTTCACGCGAAGATAAATTAATTTTGTTTGCAGGTCAGGATAAAAACTGTGAGACAAGGGGCATTGCCGTCTGAACTAGTTTGCATATGGATTGTGGTTACAGGTAGATATCATTATGTCGTAAAAATAAGCAGAACATCTAAAAAAAAAAAATCATGTGATTTTCTCGTCTAATTGTGTGACTTCGTTATTTCATCGAAGCAGACGTGCACTTTAACACGAAACCGCGATTTTGCACAGTCATGAGTTCAAATTTGTCTACTGATCAGATATGACTAAGTTCATCAAAGTCATCAGCACATCTCAACGCAACCCACCATAACATTCTGTCTATTCCCGGCTGGTTTTTGCTATTGTTGTTTTTCACACCATATTATAGGAGGTAGAGGAGGGGGTCCATTCCACTTAAATAACCTGAAGGTATCAGCAAATGTATTTCCTTTTTTTTTGGGGGGGGGGGAGGGGTGGAAGTTGTAAATATTACAGGTACAGGGCCTATATATAGCAACTCGATATCGTATAAGAGGATTATTATTATTATTATTATTATTATTATTATTATTATTATTATTATTATTATTATTATTATTATTATTATTATTATTGTTATTATCATTACTATTACTACTATTATTACTATTTGTGCTAAATTTAATCTAATATCAGATTGAAAAATAATCGATAAGAACAAAAAAACTTTTGTTACTGATTTCTCTCAATGTGAGCTTTGAATGGGAGTCAAGACGAAAACGGTCATTCTTTTATCTAACGGGAACGGTTGGTACCCCAGACAACACATCTGTAAAAGAAATTAATAATCCAATCTTTGCATTTTAGAAAGAAATGATTATGGTGACCTACAACTCTTCAGAGACGATGTGTTGTATGATTGATGATTGACCCCTCCCCCACTCCCCCCCCCTCCCCCAGCTCACAAACGGCTCTTATGAAACATCATGCCAATGACAATCCCCCGAAAGTGGGCATCACTACCTTAAAAATCGGCTTATTGGCAGCATTACCTATACAATAAGGGGGTGTGGAAGAGGATAATCGGTTATAGAATCCGGAAGGATTGGTACTTAAACTATGTATACTGTTCATTATACTTTCCATTGACTATGTTATGGATAAAGTTTTTTCTTTTCTACCCGTCCCATTGTTTCTTTCTTTGAGGGTATCCTTCTTGGTCATCAGCATTACAAGTTGATAATAAGCCCCTCGATATTCCCGGAAATGACACAAAGAATCCCCAGAAGATAACTCGTCTCTTTCGTTGGTAAAGACAAGTGTACTCAATTCTTCTCGGCATCTTAGAGTGACGCAATAATCATTATGAGTGTCGCTTGTAACCGGCTGTTAGCCGATGACTGGTCCCAATATGGGAACCCAGGCAGAGTTGTTGTTGTTGTTTTCCAAACATTTAAAAAAACAAAGGTTTTTAGATATCTCTTTCCCTGTTCCAATGAATATCTAATAATGAAAGCAGGCAAAATCAAAACAGCGATATGAACGCGCTGAATACCAGTACTTCGTGGTAAATATTGGTAATTCTTACCGTCCCCTTTGATGTCAGACTGTACATTTCGTTTGTTTTTTATGTTTGTCTGTTGTTTTGCAAACCGGAAATACACAGACACATTCAAAGAATATGAAGTAGATCACCGTTGAAGGTATGTGTATAGTGCAGACTGGAAATCCTGTTTCTGTGTTAACATTCAACGGGTGGGTCTCTTCTTTAAACGAACGCGGCAATAAAACCCTTGAGAAATCTAGATGAACGATACTCAAACACTTGATACTCCCCTGGAGACTTACACACATTCACTCATGACAAGTGGGTGTGTGGTATTTTTAGAGTTAAAGACAGAGTTGGAAGTATATACAATGTGCAGAACAAAATCAAATAGAATCCCATATGATTAAAGAGGATTAACACTCAGCTATTTCATATATATAAAACTGTAATTAAACTGTAAATTTGCATGGATGTATTTTTTACAGGCTCCACGAACTGATATTTATGTAGAGACTTATCAGTTGAAACTGATAATATGGAATGCACTATACCACTGCACTTCAAGGACATTATACTGTATACACACCACACACACACACACACACACACACACACAAATATACACATATACATATATATATATATATCTATATATATATCTATATATATATCTATATATATATATATATATATATATATATATATATATATATATATATATATATATATATATATATATAATGTACATACAGAAACACACACATGTATACATGCTTTATATGGTTACATTCATCAGGGAGGTTCCCACCTCCCTGCTCACACTCACCAACATCAGAATGAATTTAGTTATGAAAGACCACAAAATGATTTCATCACTTCATTAATTGGTGCTCTCTCTCACTCTTTCAATCCTGAGGTAGAGAATAGAATAAAGGAATGGAAAGGGAGCGAAAGAAAAAAAAAAACCGACAACTGACAAGCAGTCAACCTTTCATCTATGACAGGTTAAAAGGTAGAATTTAGAAACTATATTCACACTTCACTGTCAATACTCATTCATTTAGACGAGAACACTAAACTAAAACAAAGGATAGAGAAACAAGTGCGAGTAAGAACTTCGCATACATCCACAGGAAAATGTCTGTCAACATTCCTAGATCAACTACCGTGATGTCTAACTTTGGAAATCAGGAAGACATTCGCCCGCCCACAGCATTTCTGTCTTACTCATGACCAAACTAGAACCAGTTTCAATGACAGACCTTGTTAATTACTTAAAAAAAAAAAAAAATGTTTCATGAATGTTTTTCATTCTTCGTCTCGAGAGATGTCTGGGTGGAAATTACCAGATCATTTCACGGTCGTTTCTTTGCGGCATTGAGCAAATCATAATTAAGGACACAAAATGGAATAATTCTGGTATTTTTGCAGAGGGAAATGTCAGTAGTATGTTACTCATTTCTCGAGAGTGCCCGATCTAAGAATACTTTAATCATATAAGCAGTTGTATGTAATTTATAACTGCTATGTCAAATTCAGGTTGTTTGTACTAACTTAATTCAAATTGAGCCATGGAACTGTTGCCTATATCCAACTTATTAGCAATCTATTTACGGAAAGGGGATGGGAATTTCACTAGGTGTAAATCAAAAGTTTTTTTTTTTTCCAGCTCTTGTAGACCCCTTAAAGCTTTCACTTTGTATCTTCATTACAATTGACATGATAGGTGTTAGCAGAAAAGTTCAGAAAATTGGTGTGCATCTGTGAATGTTTGTTGTCAAAGGTGTGCATAATTATTAACATATTTTGTTCCATTTTGATTAAGACATAGGTCAAGTCAATAAAAGTATATTTCTAAGTGTCTAATATTCACATGCTTCATCAACTTATGCAATGCTGTAACTTTAATACAGCTGTAATTGGTGTTCTTATTCTCTGTACAAATTATCATATTTGATCAAGCAATGTTTTATGGGTGAATGTATCTATTTATAGTGTGATTTTCAAATTGTTTTATGTGATATTCTTATCATTGCATAAGATGCTCGCAAATGACAGAAGTGTTTATGAGCACAGGGGACAATTTCCTCATAAGAGAAGGAAGAAGAAAAGGAGATGGGGGAAACAAACTGCAAACATTTACCCTTTTCTCCTGTGTGACTGCATCCTTATCTATATGGGATATAAAAGATAAAATTTTATGACTGTCTACTAGTGTGCTATTTTTAACCCAAATCTAGTTTACTTTCATCATGAATAGCTGGCTGACTAATGTCTTGTGGGCTGAGAAGAGGCAGGCAGTAATTACAGTTGATTAAGACTGCAGTGGATTTGTGCATGGTGTTTCCATGGGCTAAGGACACAGAACACCTGATCTCTGCCAAAAGGAGGGAAAATACACAACATTAAAGCCTGCATAATATGTCAAAATTTTGTTCTGACTGGTTCTCTGCACAAATTGTATTATATATATATATATATATATATATATATATATATATATATGAAGAGTTTGTTTGCAAAAACCGATAAGTCCATTTTTGAAGATTTTGAAGTATGGTCTCTGTCGTAAAGTACAAAATAATACCTTTAAAATGATATATCGGTCACTACAAGGTACATTTTTGAAGTTATGGTCAAAAGAAGCAAAAATTTTCTTATTATTCTCTTTATTTTTTTTGACCTTTAATCGCAAATATCTCCATTTGGCAAATATGGACTTATCGGTTTTTGCAAACAAACTCTTCATATATATATATATATATACATGCTTATCTCTCTAACCCCCCTCTATGAACACACACACAAACACATTATTATGTGTGTGTGTATATACATAATGTCAGCATTTTCACTTATTATGGAATTTGTCTTTCACAAAAAAAAATGTATATACACATATTGCTAAATTACTGTCAAAGATTTAGGGCTGAACATGGATTTCTCGTTGAAATTTTACAAGCACATTTGTAACTTGATGTCAGCATTTCATTTGACTGAGAAATAAATGCAAGGTGTGACTACATTTTGTTGAGTAGTTCCAAGTACTATACTTTTAATGAACAGAAAGAAACTGCTCTATACATACACTGTACAAAAAGTGGGTTGAAACCGTCCTTCTTAGTTCACAGAATGAACTTTCTTCATCCTCACACGTTTGAAATCATGTCTTGATCTATTCTATAGACTTGAGATTGTACAATAACCACTTCAAGCAGCCAACTTCATTTATTCGTAAATGTCACAGTTGTCATAGAAACAACGAAGCTACTCTCTCTTATCCATAAACAAAATCATTCACATATATACAAATATATAAATAAGTGATACTCTTTTGGGAAAGAATACAATAGCTGAAAGAAAGATATTATTCAGAGGGGTGAAGGTTCAGATGCAAGTTTCTTCACTTTGTCTCCCTCTACAAATTTAATTTGTAGAGGGAGACAAAGTGAAGAAACTTGCATCTGAATACAATAGCTGTCTGAAGTAGTGTTTGTTGAACTCCACTGGTTGGCTAATCATTCATTTCATGTCCTTTAACCTCACATCAACCTTAAGGGTAACAACCCCCATTGAAAAGCATTCTTTGTTATGAATCCTCCTCCCCCTCCCCTCCCCCCTCCAAATAAACAAAACAGATGTGCTGTTGCATAGCATATATTGCCTTACCAATATATACAAATATTACAATATAAGGTACTTTCCATATATTTTTTTTTCACAAATTACACGAACGTTATTCAAGGTCATTGTAGGCATTCAAAATAAAAGAAATAGGCAGAAAATATATATCTCTCAGAGCCAGATTAAATGGCAATACCTTAGCTAAAGTTAAAGCAAAGCAATCATGCTATCGGTAGTATGGCATCACAAAAGTGATTTGTGTGTGTTTGTTTAAAGCAGGCAAAAAGAAGCACCTGCACGAGTGGTCTACTATTTTCGTTCTGCGCAAGATAAATTCTTTCTGAACATATCCATGTCAACACTGTCACTTGCTTCTTTTTTGTTCTTGTTTTATTTCATTTTTGTTTCTTTTAAGGAGCTAAAGGGGTATGCCCCCCCCCCATAAATTTATGTATTGGTGTAACCCACTCTATCAAAAATATCCCTGATTAAGTGTTCTTTTGTTAATTCTATTGATATTGCACATGATTGTGCTGCCTTCCCAATCAAATTTGCTGTGCAGGAAACCTGAAAGTCTTAAGTACAGAATATTAGTAGCTATCATTCCACCTAAAATACATGCTTTGAGCTGTTTCAGTGAGAGTTTAACCTTGTTTCTATGTAGTCATGAGCAGGTCAAATGCTGCTTATTTGGGCGATAGCCAAGCCTGTATTGCTGTACATCTTGCTCAATGAAGCCCATTTAGAGTGCATGCATGCTCCATCTGGCTAGAGAGCTATGCTATACAACAATGTACAGCAAAATGAACCCATAATACTCAATGGGTTAATGTGTACATGCTTTTGAATGTAGGTTACACGTATGCATGTATGTATGCATGTATGTTTGTATGTATGCATGTATCTAAGCATAGACACGGTGGTATTATATATGTATAAAACTCAAAGGGGAAATCATCTATCATTTCTTTCAGTGACCCATTAATCCAATACAACAATTCTTTTTTTCTTTTGCTTTACGACATCATAGATAATAAAACTGTATGCAACTCAGAAAATGGATACTTCCTGTATACACAGAGAATATCACCTGGTGGGTCTCCAATGACATATCTAACACTGTCCGCATCCATTATGATGTCAGCATCCATTATGATGTCAGCAGATTAAAACAACATCTTTCTGCCATGGTACAGCTCCCAATTTCTGTGGGTTAGAAATACGTCACTGCCCCCCCCCCCCCCCCTTCCTGGTACATGTACCTGATATGCATAAGAACAAGAAATGAGACATGCACAGACCTCCCAACCTTTTCAATAGAAAAACAGGGATGATTTATCTCAAAAGTAGAAAAGAAAGAGCAATTACTGTACAAGTATGTAGTAAAATTTTCAAGAAAAAATAGGAAAATCATATTGAAACAAGAGCTGGGAAAGGTCAAAATTCAGATTCTTTCCTCCAAATTCAGAATGGTTGGGAGGTCTGCATACACCTAAAGACTGTCAGAATTTGTGGGCTGTGTAGCACCCTTGTGTAACCATTGATACATGTTGTCTGTTTCCTGTACAGGACAGCTGGAGAAGAAGTCCCAGAACTCTTGTTGGCTCCAGAACCCCTGACCACCAGTTCCTGGACCTGTAGCCCTCCGCCAGGACCAAGTTCCACGAGGTGGTCTAGTAGTAGAAGACGCCAAATGCCGCAGCCACACAAAAAAGAGAATCCTGTGGTGGACCAGGGGGAAGGGAAAAAGAAAAAGAAGAAGAAGAAAGTCAAGCTGAAGCGGAACAGACCGGTGAAAAGAGAGAAACGAGATGGCCGACCTTACAAGTACCGAGAGCGGGATGAACTGCGACCTGAAGAAGAGGCTCAGTTTGAGAAGATTGAGGCGTATCAGCTTAGAGGTAACCCACTTGTGTTGCAATTTGCCAAAATTCTGCTAAGTCATGACTTTGTCAAATGGTGCGTTCTTGATTGTTAAGCACCATTTCCTCTAATTACTATTTGGAAGTCATGAGTTTGCATTTACAGAAAAACCTTCACTTATCAAAAAAAAACAAAAACTGATAAATTGCAAAAGATGAATGTACTATTGAAACAAGTCCTGCAATCAGAATATCCTAAAAGAGATACAGTTTAGAAAAAAAAAAAAAAACTCTCAAGATTTCTCACAGCAATATACGAGTAATAAAAATATCAATGCAAGCATGTCAATAATAGAATACGATAAAACTATAAATGGCAAAGAAGTGAATTCAACTCTAGAGAACACTGAAGAAGAAGAATTTTTATAAGATATATATATATATTTAAATCAAAATATCTTAATATTTCATCTGTCTGCCATGAATAAGGAATACACATTATGTAAACCTTCACAATTTCCCACATTCACTGTCTATTGAAATACTCACATTATGGCAGTGTTTCATATACATGGTATCATCACCCACAAAACTTGAAATCCAGTGGTAAAATGTCATTCTCTCATTTAGCAGTTATTTACAGCAGTTTGTTACTGACATTGATTGTGTTACTAATTGATGCAAACATTGTGGGATGCACATCTATCTGTATCTGTGTTTGTGTGTGTGTGTGTGTGTGTGTGTGTGTGTGTGCATGTGTAACCATATGTGCAGGTTAAATTCACTTCCGGTTACATTTGGCCCAAATCCCACACAACCTTTCACTGTCAAATGCTGTCATATTTTTAACATCATTCCTCTCGACTGGAGACATTTTTAACAGCACAACCCTGAAGGCTGGTTCCATTCACTCAAAAATAAAACATGACTTATTAACACATTGGCAAATACACTTGTGGCACCATGTGATGAGTAAGTCCAAATTGCTACTCTTATATACTGAGGATAAAAATTTCATTCTGAATAATGTCCACACCGGTAATACTACACAAGAATTTAACAGGGTACATGTACATTGTTAGTTTAATGGCTATTGAATGGAGAAGGGCATCCCCTTCAGTGATATGATACATTGTTATATCGAAAGCTGCTAGTTTTCAGATGGATAAAATGAGGGCTGGGTAATGTTAGAGCTGATGGTATTTATAGCTGTAACTAGATATGGCAGGGGGTATAATATATCTCCAGTGCTCTTGTAACATGCAGTCAAGGCAAACAAACACGTTTTACACAACCAAGGAACAGACAAGGACAAGCAAACACACACACACACACACATACAAACAGACAGACACACTCACACACACAAGAATGAGGACCAATAATATGCCAGTAACTCAGTCTTAAAACAATCACTCTGCACACTTGACCAATAGCTTTGCACAGTTGCCCTTTTGCTCGAGTTCATATCAAAACATGTCATGCCAAACTGTAGTTCGTAAGACAGTACTCAGACCCAATGTCTATGGAGAAATTCAAAACAAATCAAGGCAAGTTATTAACCCAGCAGGGTCTATGCATTACTTTTTTGTTGTTGTGTTTATGGAAAACATACAATATACATTCTGCATTAATGCAAATTAAAAAAAAAAAACAACAGAAAAAACTTTTATGAAAGTTTCATACTACAGTGGACTCCCGTTATAACGAAGTCCTTGGGACCGGCAGTTTTCTTTTGTTATATGTGAGAACTGAACAAATAAACGATAAAAAAAAAACATAGAGTGGATACTGTTGCAGCCTGAACTTTTACTTCGTTGTAACCGCAATTTCGTTTTAACTGTGTTTGTTATAATGGGAGTGCACTGTAGATGTTTAATTGCACCTGCAGTGCTCTAGCTAGCTGAACAATGAGTTTGTGATAATGATTTTACTCCATGAAAAGTCAATAAGGGGCAATCTAAAAAGAGTTGTTATACTTTGGGTTTCAGGATTAGAATTAAGCTGATGCATGAAAACAGTTTACTCTGACCTATAGCACACATGCTAATTTTGAAATGTCATGATATGCTTTGACCCAATTTCACAAGCACACAAAGTTGGAACTGTTTGGCTTTGGGCCATACCTCTCATACGAACCTTCGGAATAACGAGCCGTATTTCATTTTAACACACAGTCATGCACGTACCAGGTACACTGTATTTCCAATATAAATGGTTGCTGAGCACCTTCCTATTACACATCGGTCAGCTTAGATGGGCACGAAATATCCCGCAAAAACCTACAACCTTGGAATATCTGGTAAAATGGGGACGGATTATTCTCCCTCACTTCCTGCCAAATTGGTGCCAAGTTAATCCGAGGACAATCAGATGCCAGAGGTTTAGGGCAGAATGGCCTAGGAGGTAGGGTATGATCCAGCTAGCTACTAGTCATTCAGGGGTATCCCAATTAACCCCCTCACTGCTAAACACAAAACTGCCATATATGCAATGACATGAAGTGGCATTTGGAGACTGTGATCTGAGGGACTCAGCAACTGTAAACCTCTTTACCCTTCATTTCATCTGCAGTCATGTTGGCTTTAGCTAGTTTAGCAATGTATCTCCATGTATACCTTACAAGTTTAAGATGGAGAAACATTAAAACAATTCTCAAACAGGCTTGCCTTTATCTCAGGCAGTCTGGTACTCACAAACCATGAAATTCGTATTCCAAATTCTAGAAATTAACTAGAAATGTCGCTTTGGCGACTGGTATGCCTCCGCCATAATGCATGATTTTCCCAATAGGTCTAGATAGTACATGTGGACAATGTGTGATTACATTTTCACAAAACTGGCAAAATATTGAAATGACAAGTTTGTCACAAATGTGTTGAATGTTCACCTTCCTTGACCTAGGTTTAATTGGATGAATAGGAGAGCATGTATCTAGGGATTTAAGGACTTTAACTTGACTTTGACCCATTCATACATTTAGGCATTGAGTAATTTTCAAGGTACAGGTGTGGAGAAAAAATGCAATTTCTGAATTGAATAATAAATTGTTACCATTTTCATCTGGCCCTTGACCCTAAAATTCATAAGATAATCACTTTCAGGTAGAACATGCATAATATGTACTAAGTTTCAAGATAACTTGAGCCACTTCGAGATATGGAGGAAAAAGTTAGTTCAGCACTTTCACTTGATCTTTGACCTTTTGACCTTTGAGGCAAAAAAAGAAGAAAAAAAAAAACTTTCCAGAGAATTTCTATTAGGTTACACATGCATACACCAAGTGTAAAAAAATAATAACCCTGCTGGCATTGCATAAATATGAGGGAAATAGTAAAATTTTGAAGTGTTGCACTTGACCTTTGACCCCTGAACTTTGACCCCATGAACCCTACATTCTCTAGATAATCACTTCCAGTCAGTACATGTATATACTATGTTCCATGAAGATACCTTGAACAATTTTCCAAGGCACGGAGAAAAAAAAGAAGTTTTGATATTTTTTACTTGACCTTTTGACCTTTGACCTTTGACTTCATGACCCAAACTTTCACCAGAGAATCTTAATTGGGTAATACATGTATAAACTAAGTTTCAAGAAAATATCTTCAAGCATTCAATAGATATGGCGAAAATAGTAAAATTTCATGTATTTGACCCTGACCTTTTGACCTTTGATCTTTGACCTCATGACGCAAACTTTCACCAGAGAATCTTAATTGGGTAATACATGTATACACTAAGTTTCAAGAAAATATCTTCAGGCATTCAATAGATATGGTGGAAAAAGTGAAATTTTATGTATTTGAACTTGACCTTTTGACCTTTGACCTTGAGCATGTGCACCCAAAAGTTGATAGGCACAACTTCACCCCCTAATACACATACATGCCAAGTTTCATTAGGATACCTCAACAGGTTTTGATAGTTACCTTGTCCACAAAATTCATTACGGACGGACGGAAGGACGGACGGACGGACGGAAGGACGGAAGGACGGACGGACGGACGGACAACCCGAAAACATAATGCCTCTGGCACCACTTCGTGGCGGAGGCATAAAAACTTAATTTCGAGAGTTATAGAAGCCTCTTAATAAAAGAAGTCATCTTTTCCATCTGACAGATAAGAGATCCATTGCTGGTATCTTCCCAGACTTTCAGACAGCACCAAGATTTCATGAGACAATTAGGAAAGACAAAATTCAACATTGCTGCTATATTGCTGCTTTCGCTCAATCCACATTAATATTGGGATTTTGGTTTCCTTTAACTTAAACACTCAACACCAGCAAGAACTTAGGAACAATAGTTTTATATGTCTAAAGTTCAAATTATGACTAAATTTAGAACAATTACTGCAATCTCTTTCGAAATACAGTGCACTCCCATTATAACAAAATTCTGGTTACAACAAAGTAAAAAATTCAGGTCGCAACATTACCCACTCTATGTATTTTATAGCTTATTTGTTCAGATATAATGAAATTTCCATATAACGAAAGGAAACTGCCACTCCCGAGGACTTCGTTATAACGGGAGCCCGCTGTAGCTAGGTGTCTGGAGGTTTCAAATAAAGGGCTACTACCTTTAAAGGACAAGTTCACCCTCATTAACGTAAGGATTGAGAGAATGTAGCAATATTAGTAGAACACATTATTGAAAGTTTGAGGAAAATCGGACAATCCGTTCAAAAGTTATGAATTTTTAAAGTGTTTGTGCAGTCACCGCTGGATGAGAAGACTACTGCAGTGTATGATGTCACATGCGTACAACAATATAGGGAAAATATAAAGAGAATTTCACAAAATTTAATCTTTTGAAAAAAAATACACATTCCCTTGACTCGTTACTGACATATGTTATGGGTAATATTATTCCAATTGCCTTTAGAAAGAGGCAAGTCAAGTGCTCTTTTATTACCCCATATGCGAAAAAAAGTAAAAATATGTTGAATTTTCTTTACATTTTCTTTATACTGTTGTACTCATATGACATCACAAGCCTTAGTAGTCTCCTCATCCAGCGGTTCCAACACAAAAATTTTAAAAATTCATAACTTTTGCATCGATTGTCCAATTTTCCTCAAACTTTCACTGATGTGTTCTACTAATACTGCTGCATTCTCACAATCCTTATGTTTCTGAAGGTGAACTTGTCCTTTAAGAGACAAAAGGAGACAGAAATCCCAGCAGCTGAAGGCTGAAGTGACAAGTCTCTGCCATGGCACTCGTCAAACCCCTTTACAAGACATGATTGTTGTTGTCACTTACACTCATGTAGATGTCTTGGGCGTAGTTGTCTGTGTCGGAGTCCCAGAAGCATCTGCAGCCCATCCTGAATACAGAAAGACAAAAGGGACAAAGAATAACATGAGACTGCATCGCCATTCACTCTAGCTTGACATACATGAATGTTACTCTGTTCTGATGTGACTCACATCTTGATATTGGAAAGGTGATTCTGGGTTCTGCTTGATGTATGTTGAAAAGAACAGCATGACATGAAATAAACATGAAACCACACAGCATAATAAGATGACAGTACCAATGGACCTTTTATTCATAATTCATTATACACACAATGTAAATTAGACATACACTTATAATCATGCACTGATGCCAAATAAACTCAGTGGCACAGGAAAATGTGAATATCTGTCTATTAACATCATGGTATCCATATTGGCATCAATTGCCATTAAGTTGATGTCTTTTAGAACCTGGTACAACACAGAACAAATACGACTCTAGTATCATGAAGTTTCAATAGCCCATTGTTAAAGGTGGGAGCATCTTTATTTGTACAGACAACACAAATATTTTGTGTAACTTGAATTTCAGGTCAAATGTAAGTCAATCTGGCCGGTTACATGCATTCGAAAGGGCACTTAGCTGTTCACCTACAAGTTTGTAGTAGATGACACAGACAATTTGTCTAAATTACCATGACAACAAACCTACACACAAAGTGTGTGAGGGTTTCAGGAAAAGACCACTTCACCTAACAACCATACGACAACAAACACAGGAAGCCTTCAATATGCTTCTGAATCGTTTGTGAAGTGAAACAGACACATTCCATGCAGAAGTTTGTCTTGGTTCAAGACTGCATGGTAACCAGTACAAAGTTTCTGTAAAATACACTACAACTAGAAATTAAAATTTTGGAGTCTTTTTATCCTTGTATTCATGAAATCAATCACATTGCTGGAAAGCAACACTTGAAAAGTTGTCCACATTCACAAGAGTTGAGTAGAATAGTGCATAATGTTCTGTAAACACTCCGACAGATGATCCTGAGTACTAGTATCAATCTTACACAGTGTATAAATCCAAAGATGAAATGTTTTAACAAACAACACCCTCTTGACTCGGGTGTTCAAAAGGGGTACCTGGCAATGCTGGGGGTTGATAACAATGGCAGGACTCTCTGGAAGAGCAGTATTCACACTGAAGATGTTACTCTATTCCATTATCATTATACTATCATGCATGAGACTCTCAAGGAAAAAAAAATATATATAAATTTAAAAAAAGACTTGGAATGAAGCAAGTGTGTATGCTACACTATAGATGGTCAGAATGAGAAATAAGAAGTATGTTACTACTTTCACCTTCATCGGATGAGGGGATATCAAATTGAATAGGATATAATGATCATATGGTTCCTGTTTATAACTCTATTAAAATTTTCACAAATCTAAATTGACATAGAGTTTTATAGCTGCCACACTGAATCAACACAGCCTTGAGATGGCAAAACAACATAATCTACATCCAACCTCATTTCCAGTAAATCGAGTTCGAAGTTAAATTGCAAACCTACAGCTCTTTTTCTGTTTTCGTTCAACACTTCATATCTTACCCTAGAAGGACCAACAGTATCAGTAATACAGTGCATGCAAATTGATTTCACTTGACCCTTTATTTTTAGAATTTGCATTAATCAAAACATACGTTGTTTTGCCGTCTCAACATAACCACACTGTTGCCATTGATACGGCAAAACAACGTGTCTTGATCACTGGCACACGTATAATGTCCTAAAACGTCAATATGCGCGTGCTTCTGCAGCCGCGCGTGGCGCACAGCCTATTACTGCGTAAACATGTAGCTGGCAAAACCACATATCGCATGTAGATACGCTGTTTTGCCAAGTCCATGCCCGACGTGTGTTGAGCAGGGGCAAGCGTATCGCCACTTACGTTGTTTTGCCAACAAAATTTGAACAATTCCACTGGGAGGGAGCGTCATATCTCAGTAACGGAATGGGTTCTGATTTGTAGATTTGATTAAGAGTTACATAACACTAAAATAAGCTGAAATATGTGACAAAGTCAATTTTCATACATTTTTGACATACGTTGTTTTGCCATCTCAAGGCTAAACAGCCATCTTCATATAAAACTGGGTAAGGGTTTGAACACTAAGTGATTATATCTCAAGACAGTTTTGGAAAACAAAGATGAACATTGCAAACTTTCTCTTTTCTGTCATAATCACATGACAGGAGATTTTATGTAATTCACTTGTTTAGCTCCAGGCCGGGCAAAAACTTTGGGATTAATATACACTTCATTAGTATAGCTCTCATGCAAAAAAACAAAAAACAAACACTGGAGCAGTGTGGAATTAAGTTTGGCTAGTAGATATCTGATACACAAAAATACTTCCTGAAGGGAAATAGATCTGATACATTAACCCCTAGGGATGACATAGTGGTACATCACCTATCCTTTCCACTTTCTCTGCTCCCCAAATAGTGTGCCAGCCATTCATCATCTAATCCCTGGCTATGGAAGCAATCAATTACCAGAAAGTCTTCCTCCCCCTGCACTGTGCTCGCAAACTCACATGATTGGCCAGCTTTGGGGCTCATTAGTTATCATTCAGTTCCAAACATCCATGTCAGTTGACCTTTCATGAGGGTACATTCAACTCTGATTGGTGATTAATAACATGCAATGTTGAAGGCACAGCTTTGCTTCCATCAAATGGGGCCCGATTCACATGCATTAATTAAGGGCGTTCCTACTCAATAGTCAATGAGAGGACTGCTACAGTGGAACATGTTATATTTACATCAGATGCATCTATCTTCTCCATCAGATGGGGCCCAACTCACATGCATCAATTAAGAGTGTTCCTACAATGTACTCAGAGTAAACAAGAGGACTACTGCAGTGGAACATGTTATCCTTACATCCCAGATGCATCTATCTTCCAAAAGGCTTGTTGCTATGACAACTACATCTAAAATCCATTTGAGTTCATTAAAGAAGACTACTGTATCCTTGCACTGCTTACGTGAATGTTTTTAACTGTGTACTTCATTTGAGATGTCAAGATGCTCTTTTTACTAGACTTCAACACAGCTCTTTATTTTCAGTTCAATAAAGAACTGTCACTCAACCTTCATAATTTCATGTATTTGCTTTTAACCAATCTTGTCATAGCATTCTAAACATAATTGTATAAAGCCCATCGGTTCTGCAAATCTCACAGTCTGAATACTTCACATATACAATAAACCTTTTGCATGAATGTGTGTGTGTGTGTCATTATTTCACCTTAAAACTAAAGATATACCCTGTAGGCAGCATACCTTATTTTCCCCCTTCGTCTCACCTCATGGTTACTAGGGTGTGGCTACTGGTTAGAGCAATCATGTATGCAGTAACTTACTGCATGTAGCTGACTATTTTACACATTATCACCTCTGCTGGGAATACGCCATTGCTGTAGCAAATTTGAAATTCCCTGATTAAGGAAGAACTTGCCTTTAAAAATATTTTCTTGAGTATTAAAGTTCGAAACAACAGCAAATAAAAATGGTTGAACTCAAAGCTATAATTCAACACTTGAAGCTTGAGAAGGAGAGAAATATGAAGGAAGTTAAGAGAAAGTTCAACATTTGTTAATGATCAACAGGTCTGAAATGGAAACTACAAAAACTCCCTTTCGTGTGACTTTTGCTTGCAAAATATCATTACTTCCTCTGTGCGATAGAATACACCACCAATATGTATTCATATTTTCAATACATGATTATACTTTCTCTTTGCCTCCCCTGAAGATATGGGGAAAACCATCAAGGCTCCTTCAAGCAAACAGAAATTGATTTCTTCTCTCTTGCATTTCTTATCAAAAATATAGTCCAGTGTTTTTGTACGAATAATAAATAAGGAATTCTGCACAGCATCATCACAGTCATGTGAGAAAACAACAGCTTTGTTGAGTCTATATTGGAGGGCACACCAGCTGACTTACCGAGTTTCAAATTGTCATAGGTATTCTAATGCATCTCCATTTACAAATGTGTATGGTTGCTTTGGTTTCATTGATTGCATAAAGAAGAAAAAATAACAACCTTCTTTTGAGGTTAATTTTCTGAAAATATTTGCATTATGGCCAACAAAGTATCTCTCAGGAAATGCAATGTGTGATGAAAACTCATTCGGCATGGACTACACGAGCATGTATGATTAATAATGATAGCTTGACCATAGGCTGTAATCCTAAAATCAGGATAATCCCTTTTGAAAGCTCTAGACTGGACACTAGACAGACTGAACAATACACTGACCTCTTGCATCATTAAACATCAGTCCAGCTTCATCTACAGTAGGCTCCCTTCAAGACTATTCCATGACAATTTGTTGATAATCTTCACTTCATCCTCTGAACTTCACCAGACTTCCTGCATATCACTTGTTTGATTCCAATCCACACTTTGTGAATTAATAGGGTACTTCATTTGCAAAGGTTATGTCAAACAGGAACCAATGAGGAGATATAGCTGTCACTTTGGTGAAGCCATACTTAGCTCACAAAAACTAACATGCCTTAAAACCTAAAATAATCATCAAGGCATTCCTTGTCGTTTCTTCTCTTGGAGACTGAACCTAAACTCTTAAACCTTGGGCCTCTCTTTTTTTTAATCATCACTTAATTCAAGACAAGCAATAATACAACATAATTCTCTTCCAATAGAAGACTTATTCAAATTCATGAAATTCTTCTGTTGAGATGTTTTCACTGCAACTGATTGACAAATTGCCGATGTTGTCGATGTAGGACAATTTGTCAATCAGTTGCAATAGAAGACTTGTTTTCTTTTTAAATATTCAAAGTGACAAAATGTCTCAAATTCCCTTATGTTGGAATTTAGAGCAGGTTTGTTATTTAAACTCACACACAGTTGCCTCACAAACTTGGCCCCTACTGCAAGAAAATTAACCGTTTAAAATCTACTGGCAATCAGCATCTGATGGCTCCTCTCAAAATAACTTGCTAACCTGATGATTCATTACCTAGGGAATGCTAATAGCTGCTATTTTCAGAATGGACTGCTCCAAATACTCATAGTGTTCATCACTATACTGGACTAATTCATTGGTCAGATAGGATGGTCTGTACTACCACTAAGGGAAATACTTTACCTGCAGGTTTTTCTCTTTCTTTGACTGCTTTTCCCATATTACTGAAGCTAACTTTTTTTTTTTCTTGGGATGGAATTGCAGCATTTTACATCCTGAAAACATGTCAATTAAAAAAAGTGTAAAAAATACATGTAGTGAGCACCTAAAAGTTTCAGAGAAAGGTCTTTATAATGTTCAGTTCTCTGAATTTTAGTGCAACATTTTTGTTAATATCATTATTACAAGAGGTATGATGCACAACTGTATCTCAATGAAACATGGTCACATGCTTCAGGCAACCCACTCCTGACTTCAGTCCCGTTGCGCCAAGAAAGTCCTCAATTGTAGTTGTACGTTAAGCACTTGTGAATAGAATATACTGGCACAATTCTCTCATTGTAATTATTAATGACAAGGGGAAGCTGTTTGGATTACTACAAGGGGCTGCTGGAGGCCCAGACAGTGATACATTGGCTCTTTGGAGAATGGGGCACTTCTACGGTAGATGGAAAGAATGAAGCAAATAGTTTTGATTCTAAGTGGATTGATATTAAAGAGTCATGTATTGTCCACTAAATTATCTTCAAGTCCATGTTATAAATTGCAGATCTCTTTTCAATTGGTTTAGAATTACACACAGTTTGTAGTCCTTGCAATTTGGCCTGACTGCTGCCAAGTCAATAGAGGGAGTGTGTCATCTTCCAGCATACTGTCTGCTTAAAGTGCCTTGTCATAACTCACACTGCCTGTGATGCAGACTAATGTCCCCTGTTTGTTGTTGTGCCCCATTTTTTCAGCAGTAAAACAGTGTCTGTTGTGTAATTGCTGAGAAGGATCGACGGATCCAGCTGTGTTTTCATTACTTCTATCTACTTGAGTGTTTGGGTCAGTGTGGATTGGTCATATTCATGGGAGAATAGCTGAGTATACAATCAGGCATCACAAGATTAACACTTTGCAGTTAGGGGACGCAGTTCAACCATGAGGTAAATATTGTTTTTGTTTTTTAAACTTTTGTAAACAAGTGGTACACGCGACTCCCGATATAATGAAGTCCTCAGGACCAGCAGTTTTCTTTTATCATATCAAAACTTCATTAAAGCCAAACAAATAAAACGTATAAGGCTATACAGATGATCATTTTGAGACCTGAATTTTATTTTGCTGTATCTGAATTTTGGTTAAAACTGTGCTTGTCATAACAGGAATGCACTGTATCCAATCACTGATCTGACTTGTGCTCACTTTTTTTCAGGCACCTGGTAGAATATAAATCACCAGTATGAAGTCTTCGAGAATTGTGAATCTTAATGAGTTACTCAGGTGTTATTCAGTTCCCATGACAACTTAGTTCTATGTTATGATTGATCCTAACCCCCCCCCACCCCATTAGCCTGCAGCCCTCCCCCCCCCCCCACCCAAAAAAAAAAAAAAAAGTAAAAAAAAAAAAATGGGGCTCCTGTGATGGTAGCAGTCTTGGATTCATCAGCAATATCAATGAAATAGTTCAGAGGATGTTTATTAATATTGTTGACTAATGTAACTATCTAGCAAATACTTTATCTGGTAATGAAACTATTAAAGTTACAGGGTACCTTCACTTCTATTGTGTTTTTAACATAAAAGAGCTTCTATCTGGGATCATCTGAACTTAATCCAACATAAATCATCCCTTTTCGTAAGGATGCAATAGCTAACAGCTTGTGCAAACATATTTAACATCAACATGTTTTTCTATTACAGAAAACCTACAAATCATCTTGAAGCAAAGAAAACGACTACAGGAAGATGAATTGATAAGTCTTTTCCTTTGTCATATCTAGCGACTATTCACTTCGTCATATTGAATACTGCAAGTCACCTTGCAATATTTAGTACATTGAACTCTAATGCACTTCTGTAGCACTGCTCATCCCTTGGCCCAGTATTTGAAACAAAACCTACGAACCATCAATTTCAGCTAAACATCACAAGCATCCTTTCTTTTGTTTACTCTACTGCCTTTCAATCTTTACCATCTGTACAACCTCCTGCAACCTTCCTTTCACACATCCCTCTTAAGTAGATACCCCCTCCCTCCAAGGCTGTATGCAGGAAAGTTTCGGGGGGGGGGGGGGGGGGGCGGCAGTGATCTTACTTAAAGGGTGTGTACAGTTCTGGTCGGGGTGAGGATTTAGCTTTTAACGTTTTGCGAGATATTCAGAAACCACTCTATGAGATGTCAAAGAGCATGCAATTCTAAGGGGTATCAAAAGTTTATTTGGTGAAAATCGGTTATGAAATGGCTGAGATATCCAAAAACAAGGTGAAACAAAGAGATCCTAATAAAGGTGGGGCATGTCGCCTTTTATTATTATCACTTTGGGGGATATCTCAGCCATTTGAAAACCAATTTTCATCAAATAAACGTTGAATCCTTCTTAAAATCACATGCTCTTTCATATTTCATAAGAGGTTTCTCATTATCTCACTTAGAAATGTTCAAAACATGAATCACCACCTCAACCACTACTGTACAGTCCCTTTAATATCCCCATGTCCGAGATTATCTGTTTTATAAAGTTTTCTTTTTGTAAAGTATAATAATTAACCAGTAGACGTTATATGCAGGCCACCAGTTTCCTCTACAGAAAGGGTTAATAATCATCAGAGAAAGGCCTTGCCCCCTCCCCAACCATGCCTCTTCCAGTCTGATCTACAACATCCTGAGGTCACGAAACAACTTCCTTTTGTTTTAGGTTATCCTTGACACTCCCCAGACTCCTCCTCCTGCAACTCTGCTACACAACTAAATTTTACTTCTGTTTAACCAGTTGAAGACGAGTATACTCGGGCAGGTGTCTATGGGAAATGCATGTTGTAGCAAAATCAGCCTGTCCTCAACGGGTTAATGGTCAGAAATCATTCACTTCACAAGTACAGCTGTACGTGCAGATTAATGACTCACTGCTGTGCCTTCAGTTGTTTTATCATCCAAACATCATAATTCATCTTTATTTTAAATGTTGATAATTCTTTTTTTTCAAATGCAATTCATGTGATTTCGAAATTGATGACAAATCTTAGTTCAATCTACTTGGGGTGTAAACTGTTCTCAAGTGCCCAAGAAAGAATCACCAAAACAGACTGCATTTTAAGTATCCATGAAAAGCTCTTCTGTCCCCCCTTCAAAATGATATTGGACCAATGGCATTAAGTCTCCTCAAAAGCACTGGGCAAGGAGCATGATGTGCATTGCCTCGGGGCACAACTGATACAGCCAGGGGACTTGAAGCAAGGACCTTGTGATTGACAGTCTGTGGTCTTATTCACTGAGCAACATCTCCACAAGACTTGCTTTCTAAAGACTTCATATGAAATGATACTGACTGCACTGACTACAAACTCCTGTGTGGCACATTGATACTCACTTGACCCCTTCCCCTCTCTGCTCTCCAATCACCACCTGCACCAAAAACTTGTATCTGTCCAGATCCAGTTCTGTGGGTGAGACAACAAAAAAAGAAAGAAAGAAAGAACAAATACATGTATGTATCATCAACACAGCATTTCAGTGCAAGTCAGAATGCTCTCCATTAAAAACCAATGGTACTTTATTTTGTTACTTGATGCATCACGCATTACCACGGGGTACCATAGTACCCCGGATTCCCGCTTTGTGTAGCGCCACCTCACGTCCACTCGAGGACAGCCAGAGAAAAATGCATGCACTGTGTGTGCGTGTACATAGTCATTCCCATGCCACTGCATGTTATACTATGCGTGCATGGCATGCTGTGCTACCACTAGCATGTGCTTCAATGCAGTGCAGTGCAGTGGCTAGTGCACGCTAGCTCCAGCACCAAAATAATTTCCTCTTTTTGGCACCCAGGGAACAACCTTTTTTTAAAAAAATAAATAATTCAACAAAATGGCTGATTTTTATTTGGTACCCCAGGATACCATTTATGTCATCACTTCATAGTAATCCCTCTCTCCCTCCCCCTAAAAAAAAGAAAAAAAGTACAGAATAATACTTGGTATTGAAAACAAATTGTGTATAAAAACTGATAAAATGAGAAACATTGGTCAAAATCTTATATAAAAACAAAATGAAAAGAATTCTCACTTATTTCTGCTTGGTCACGGAAAGAAAATCGTAGCACAACATCTTAACATATCTATAAATACTTGCCATTAGGACCCCTGATACTGAGTTGGTGTAACGGAGCTGGTGTAATGGAGGTTCCAGCCCTGTGTATTTATAAGTTGTTACAGGCAGGGAAGCATGGAATACACTACCTTTCAAATATCTCTCATGGAGTACTCTGACTGATGTGGCGTTAGCATACCTGCCTTCAAGACTGCAATCTCATTCAACATATTTTCACTGCATTGAAATAAAAAGATTTTCTCTGATAAGCTTCTACCTTTAAGTAATCGACCATAAAAGCATAGGTGATAACTCCAAACAAAAAAAAGAAAGAATACCTACCAAGTTGTATATTTGTATTGGACATGTGGTAGACTAATCTCTATACAGCTCAGGCCACTGCTCCTTGGTTTGAAGTAGGACAATGGGTCAGCAACGAATAACTACAATGTATCTGAGATCTTGTGCTATCCTTTCGAAATTACAGTGATAAAATCCTCCCTCGATGGAAAACTACTCCCAACATTTTAAACCTTGTCAACACAATTCTGTTCATCTTACACTAGTGAAAACATAAACAGAAAACGGCAATACAACTTGATTTTTCATGGCAGGTTTCTGTAATTCAACCTTTTAATCTCTCTTTGATCTGCTCGGCAATATGCTTGCTCCATGCTGTTGTTTCTTCAGCGACGTACTGCTTGTCAGCAAGTTCTTCATTCAAGACTGTGTGTATGACTGCCTTCACAGCTGCTGGTCTGAATCTGTGGAATGAAGCATAGGAAAGCAGGGAAGTGAGTTCAAACAATGCCTGGAAGACATACGCTGGGTAATTTTTTTTTTTTTTTTTTTCCCATAATTGCATGGCAATACAGGACAGGGATGTACCTTTGTTTGCTACCTTTTTTTTTAAACATCCTCACAGCACAATGTGGTTGCCTTGACATCTATGGCTACCGTATGTGTGCAGTACACCACCTTCAATTTAAGGAAGAGGGTTGGGGGGACTAGGCAGCAAAGGGTGTCATCAGTACAAGTTACAACTGTAATTTCTTTCTCTCTCTCTCTCCACCTCATCCCTGTAATGTGCTTACCCTATAGGTTCTTTTTAGTTACATGCATTTCACTTGCTACTTTGCCACTTGCTTTGATACCCATTACTTGTCGTAACCCCGTATCAACTTCTTGGAAGCTATACCAGAACAAGCCGTGACAAGACTTCCTTACATACTCCTCAAAAGATACCCTACCATACCACTTGCCATATGTGCATGCATGCATGAGTGCTCAAACAACACAACCAAGTGTCATCACTTTGCCCCCCCCCCCCCCCCCCCCACTTTTTTAACCCGGAAGTACGTAAGTGGCACTCAATAGAAATAGATAGAGGTCTTGAAGTGTGAGCGCGGTATGGTTATGTTTTTGTGCTGAAGACCATTATTTTTTTTTTTGCTTGTTAGCTCATGAAATCCGGAAGTGGCCCCCCCCCCCCCCCACTTTTGAAAAGGCTCCGTCGGCCCTGGTAAGGTAGCTTCCAGAGTGGTATGGCAAAATTGAAAAATACGGCCATGGAGAGGGGGACAATATCAATTAGACTCTAGAACTTAAAGAGATCGTATAGTTTTGGTTGAGACCTAATTTCAGGTTTCTAAAATTTTTGGTGAGATAATAAGAAACCTCTTATGAAATATGAAAGAGCATGTATGATGTAACTCTATGACGAGTTCCATGTCTATTTGATGAAAATTGGTTTTGAAATGGCTGAGATATCCAAAACAGAGCGATTCTAAAAGTGTGGAACCCACACTTTATTACGATCGCTTTGTTTTACTTTGTTTTTGGATGTTTCAATCATTCCAAACCCGATCTTCATCAAATAAACTTTGAATTCCTCTTAAAGGTAGGGAATCCCATTTGCATGCCTCAAATGAAGAGTTGTATAAATACAGTGGTATGTTGAAGAGAGTATCATTTGAGAAACTCCCATAAAGTATTGAAAGTGGAAGGTAACATTTAGTACATTTTTATTGACCGTTAGATTTTGAATTAAATTTTTTTCGGGGCTCACCGTAAATTCCAGTATATTACTAGGCTACCTTTGCAGACCCATGCACTGCATGTGTGTCCATCATGTATATTTTGTGAAGAAAGTTCATCAAAACTTACAAACATTTCTATATACATTCTTGCCACACACTCTATATGTTATTACATCAGCTCTTATACTTTTAGATTTGTGTTTATAGATAAAAAAATACAGAAGACTGCAACAAAAAGGCTTAAGTGTGGCTGACACACAGAACTACTGAGTAGTTGAGTTTTGTGCATTATTCAAATTGTAGATAACTGTTGACTTCCAAATTTCTCAGCAGTGGCTTAAACAAGTCCGCTGAGGTTCATATTTAATGTTTTGCTGCATTCTGGGAGGTCTGTAAAAGGTATCTCCTACCTTTAAAATGGGGTAGGGTAACATCCCCAGTATTCAGTCACTTAAGCTTTTTCGCAATATTTTTCAAACTAAAATAATACATACATACATCATATCTACAGCAATGTATGTGAAATATATCAAATTTCTTTAATCTCAACTTTCATTTCGCTAAATATCTCACAGAATTGCACAAAATAGCGAAATATTTCACCTTGAAAATTCCCCAGTATACGGTCATCGGCTCCAGTATTCGGTCACGCGATGTGCGCATTCAAAGTCAATGCGTGTTCAAGGCAGCTGAAAAACGCGCACGCGCGCTACCGTGTTGGCGCAAAATTGCATCGGGGACGTTGCGGCGACCGTTGGTGACCGAATACTGGGGCCTCGGCTCTTGCATTCAACCCTGGTACATTGGGACACTGTATCGGCACGTACGGACATTTTGTTTTTCCTTTGTGTTTTTGAGGATACCATTACACTCCAAGCTTGCGATAAGCGAAAAATCCCGCGAGAGAACGGTGTATTTCTCGATTTTTAGCGCTTTTTCGGCGACCCGTACTCTTAAAACTGGGCCTTATCCGCGCGCGCTTTTGGAAAGTAGCGCCGATTCTGCACTTTTGACGGTAAAATTTGGGATTTTGGATGGATTTTTGGAGGGGGCTAAGGGAGTTTCCTGTTGTGAATGAGTGTACAAGTATGTGAATTAGTGTGATTTGCGTGTGTTGTGACAGTTGAACTTACTGGCTGGTGACTAGTGATAAGTGACCGAATACCGGTGCCTGACCGAATACTGGTGCCCTTACCCTATGCTCTGTAACATTGACATCCCCCTTTTGTTTGGCCTTAGTGTTTTCGTGGTATCTCGCAATAAGAATTCTCATCTCCACCAATACTGTACTAGATCTATCCCTTGAACCCATTGAGGACCGAGTCATGAGTATACTCGGGGAGGCCAGGTGTCTATGGGAAATCCGTGTTGTAGCAAAATCAAACCGTCCTCAATTCAAGGCTCAATGACAATGCAAAAGCCCAATGGGTTTAAAATTAATCCCAACAGTCAACTCCCCACCCCATCCCCAGCCTTATTTTTCATACGCATGAGTGAGGGAGGGTGCAGTGCAGTGTCCGCAGAATTACCTTGGTGCAAAATCACTAGCTATAGATTATAGCCAGTCAGCGTCAGAAGACATAAACTAACTCATTCATTCCACCGAGTGTTAATTACTGTATAGGTCTAGTAAATACCAAGTATTAACTCAGGATGACATGTACTGACACGTGTGGGACTGTGGATCATCTTTCTGGCCGTAGCTTCACAACACTTACTTTCGAAGAAAATTCGGACGTATGTTGTATGTGTTTGGAGCGGCCGGCTCTTCCGCAACATCTTCTTTTGGGGCTGTTTCCTCAACTTCCGTCATGATAGTAAATGTTGATCCCGACTCTCAAAAATCCAAGTTTTTACCGTGTTTTTCCACCGACTTGTTAAATTAGCGAAAGAAGCACGACTGCAGACCGTATCCCATGTCAACAACGACCTAGCGACGGTTTTGACTGCCCGGATACTTCACTTGACGAGGGTGAAATTTGCTCTCGAGCCTTTTAAATTACACTTTGAAACCAGATGAATACATTCATGTAACTCTTGGATTACGTTCAGTACGTAATAGATCACAATCAATGCCGAAGTTACTCTTTGTTGCTACGAGCTACGAACTTCATCAGTCGACAAAATTCCAGTGTATTCGTAGTCCCAGCATATTCTGTGTACGTGTTCTATGCGTAAATGTGCAATGGCACAAATATTTCGCGAGATGGCGCTAGCACTTGTACTCAAGGGTTGGTCTTGTATGCGCCGGCGGGCGCCGTATTTTTCCCACGGTATATTTTGGAATTAATTATGGTAATGCGGGAATTACAGAGCAAAGTGGAAACATTTCGAGGATCGACCCATGGTGATACATCTGGATCGGGATTCTGTAAGGGAGAAGGGGTTGTCACGCCTTGCATTCTAGTAGGATGCCTTCAGAAGACTTACAGGATGCTACCTTTATAGATTTCGGAGTAATACTGTGAAGACGTTTGTAGTTTTACGCCAGGATTTTGGTCCTCGTACGGCAGCAGTAGGCGCCCAGCTAGGCGGATCGGATCTGCATCATCACCACACGCAGGTGGTTGAATCTCGCCGACAAGAACATGTCTTCTTCTACGGCAAGCTCTGACACCGAAGGATGCGGTAGGTATTTTCAACACTTAATAACACTAACAGGTGGTAGAGGACCACTGGTCATCATCCCCTATTTCTTACTTATTTTGAGCCGTGCCATGTACCGTACAATGTGACTACATTCGACTGGTTTTTCTATACAAGTAGCAAACAAGCATAGTAATCACAAATCGTGAGAGAAAATGTCTAGAAATTAATTCGGAAGGTTTCTAGTCAAGACAGTGTGTGTAGATTCCAGTAAAGTGACAGTCCCCACCTTTTTTTTTTTTTTTTTTATATACCTCATCATCTAAAATTCTACTAAAGTAGGAATTAAGGGCTATGATTTTACCAGGGCAGAAGAGAAACTTGATAATGATTAATAGTGCAACTAAGAGCATTAATTACTTGTTTAACTTAAATATTTATGGTGCATTGACTTAATGGTCTTTTACCATCAATTCAATAACAATGTGGAATATATAGGTAACTACCTCTTTTCAATACACTGGTAAAAGTGGTATCCTATGCCAGAGTGATGATGAAGTACTGTAAACATGGACATTTTTGCGGTGTTGAAATTTGTGCGCGTTTTGTGCTACCAGAAACTAGTGCGAAAATAAAAGCATGCAAGTGTTTGTGCTTGCCATTATAGATGTTCCAGTAGTTGATGTTTTGATTCTGCGAAATTAAAAACATGCGAAACTTATTTTATCTGGCCGAGCGTGAAAAATTAGTCGCGCCAAAATATCCACTTTTAAAGGAGTGCCTTGTGGTGCAACTTTGGTGTACAATGTACTCTCATACCACTTGCATATCAGTCAGTGTACAGCTGTTAAAATGAGGAAATCTTAATGGTTAATTTGTCTAGACATCTATTTATTTATTCATTCATTTATCTGAAATTCAGCTTTTCATACCAGTCTCTAAAAATAGCTAGGTACACAATGCAAAGTATAGTGAACAGAACTACCATGCTTTTTTTTTTCCAAAGCAGAACTTAGATTGGACATTTTCAATTAAGTGTGCTACAGAGCTGTATTCAATAATCCTCCTCATTGCTAACCAAATGGTACTTACAAGTAGTGAAGTCAACATGTACATTCAAGTGGGTGAGATGAATCAGTCTGCTGGTTATGAATAAGGAGAATTGTATGCATGAGTAGTAAAGTAAAATGTTTGTTTCAGGTGAGTCAATTCATACCACAGATTGGTAAATAAATGTTGAATAGATCCTGTTTTCAGTCTATTGCTATCGACATGTGATCACTAATGCACGAAATGCATCCAACTTGTGATTGTATTGAAACAATATGCAGTGTCTTCTGACAGATGAGATAATTCTGTGCCATTGTGACATATCAGAAATAACAGACTGATTTAAAAAAAAATACATGTAAGATAAGGTAAGCTATTAAACAAAATTATAGTCCAACTGATTTTCAAGTTCTGATGATCAAGCACAGATTGTATGTGTGAGTATTGGAATGTTTTACAGAAACATCAGATCTGTGAATAGACAGAATTGGCACTGATGAATGTAAAACTGTACCCATGTATACAAGTATAGGCCTTTTGAATGTTTTTATTTACAACATTGTAAGAAATATTGGTTCTTTGTGGCAGGTTAGAAGCACTTATAACCAGTGACATTGTCCTTTTGTGTGGATTTACAGAGTTGAAGCTGAACATGTAAAGGAAATTGTTAATTAGGAAGGATGAAGGTGAACTTAAGATGATGTAAGGTGAACTTCACTTGTCCTTTAAGACTCTGATGATGAAAATCATTCATGTTCTTCCATGCATTCTGAGTGTTCTCAGACGAAGCTATAGTGGGAAATGAAATAGTCTGGTCTCCAGTATGAGTCACTGCAAGCTCACTTGCTTGGCACCATGATGATCACCCTCTGCTGTGCTACTATGAAGCCATTGGATTTCTTTGATTATCCCCAGCAAGTGATCCTCTTCCCCTTCCTCCTCCCTCTCAGTATTTTCAGCTCTCTCCACACCCTTACCCCCCCCCCCCTTTCTCTTTCATCCTTATCATGGCTCTCATATTGTAGCCGTTGAATTTTTGTTACCTCTTTAGGGTAGAAAGAATCATAGTGCCATGCACTACCTGGTAATACAGTTCAGTGCTTTGCTTTCTACAACCCAGTCAGTATGATAAGCATGATACACATGGTTGTGAGCCCAGTTATTTCTGTGCACCAGAGCAGGTGTTAGATTATAATCTGATCCATTATCTTAGGAAAAACATCTTTGTAATAAAAATAGACACATTCTTAAAAAGGAACTGGATGTTAAGATACAATGTAAATAATACAAGCTGTGTGTCACACAGACAAGGTACGTGAACTTGTATAATGAAATAGATTATGAGTCATTGTGTGTAAATCCCTCATGGTAGATACATTTTGTACATTACTTATTTAGTATACCAGGGACTATTTTGACCTCAATCAACTAATTGGGAAAGAAAGTAAGTCAGTACACATCAGATGCTAGTGATCTTAATACACACAGGGAAATGTTTGCAGAATAACGACTAAAATATGGTCTCATATTATGACAGCTCATCCTCCGTGCCTGTAACCACTCTGCACTTAGAGCCTCAGTCACTCTAAAATGCACTAAGTAAGCAAAGAACTATTACACACACTAATACCCCTACACACATACATACATGTACATTGGACATTATACATAAAACTTGCACTGTGTGCATAACGTGTGTAAAAATGCAGAATATTTGTCTGCTATTCACTCCATGTTAAATTCATAAATTCTGCTATGAATAGAAAGACATCTATAGATTAAACAAAAATTGTGGCGACCAGTGTTTGAATTTATATGTAGTGGAATTTTACAACATAAAGTAGCAGATGATCAGAGAAAGTCCTTTTAGAGAGGTCAGTCTGGTAGTATGCAGGGTGGAATGGCAGCAATGAAGTTCACCACCTTTCCAGTGTAGGTGCATTCACATTGGAATTAAGTAGTACTAGTATGGAATATGTTGTTGCTGTTGTTCTCATTGGAGAAATACCAGTTACAGGTCCTGCGGTAGTTCACTTGGCACCATTCATATGCTAATTCACAAAATATTGACATAAAGTATGGTATTTCTGGTGAGCATTGTGCATGTGTGCATGTGTAATCTCCAATTAGGAAAAGACACAGTACATGTATGTCAGGTCAGGTGAGAATTGCACTGAAATTGGTAGTATTATGTGACATGATTCACACTCAAAGTAATATTGGAATTATTACCCTAAATACCACAGTATTTTGTGGTGTATTTGCATTAACATTTATGCAACATACTAAGGGAATCAGTGCAAAGTCTAATGTGCTAGTGATCACAACTAGTGCTCAGATTTTCTCTTCATTGCAAGTTACGACTGTTTTTATGAGATCAGGATTGTTTAATAAGATGTGACCTGTATTTACGCACTTTTGGAAAGGATGGGATTGAAAATGTACTCATTTACCTGGGAATACATTCATAGAAAGTGCTTAGTACTTCATATTAATTTAGAAAATGCAGCAGAGATTGTGATACCATTCATAAAGCATGAAATTTTGTAGAGATTGTGTCATTCTAGGGTGGTATACTTGTAGCATGAAAGCATATATTCCGGAGACTCTCAAGGAGGCAGTGGGTGTCTGATAATAACAGAGCGGGCCTACATAATAATGATACACACAGTTATATTCGTATCAGGGGAGCTCTTAATCTCATTCAAGGTGTCCTGAGAAGGCCCAGTATGTGCCCCTGGTACACAATCTACAAAGCACCTTGTTGTGAAATGCTGAAAATAGGACAATACCCACTTCACAAAAGAGCCTATTGATTAAATCCCCCTTTGTGTTTGGGACTCTGGGTGTTCAATGTTGCATGCCGTATGGTCAATGCGGTCATTGTTGATGTTGATGATGGGAAAGAAGGGAGTGGTACTGTATGGTCTGGCAGCTCAAATGACCCCCTTAGCATCACAGTGTGTGATCACCTGACCCTTCCCTGGTCTCTTAATACCAGGTCTTCAAAATTGTCTATTATCATCATCATAATGAATGCATACTTGACAGGTTAGAAAAGGTTCTCAGCCTCAAATCCTGTTTTATTATTCTGTCAAAAACCATGAAAGTATATTTTCCTGTGAGGTCAGATTTTGTTCCAATCATTTTTTTTTTAATGATGTCTCATGTAGCTTGGATTATCTTGAAATGTTTCTTAAATGTATTTAGAGAATGTCACTGTTAGATTCTTTGTTTTGTGAGTGGTACTTGACAGTTTACAGCAGATGCACAAATTTGAAATGGTGAGAATATCAGGTTAGGGTGTGACATACTCATACTCATGTGACATACAAATATTATAATCGTATAAACCAGGGTGAAGTGACAGTTATACAAATTTGCAACCAGCAGACATAAATTTGTCACCATTATTTTATTCGAGATAACAATAATGCATGTAATGAAGCTGTCTGCCTTTATGGATTGCATGTCTGTGTATGTAAAAGAAACAAAAAGTAGGGTAAACAATTCAATTTCACTCTCAAAGTGAGCAGCGTGGAAGTAAAAAGTTTCCAGTAACTACAACTGTATGCTATTAAAGATTTCCACGCTATTTAAAACATGATACAAACATTGTGTTTCCTTGTTGTGCTTCAGGGAGAAAAAGAAAAAGTGATATGTAACACGTTATCATACAATGCTGTCAAGTCCCCCAATGTATCTCCGCAGAGCCTGTGTTGATTTGCTGCATTTGGAAGGCCATGATTACATCATTAATGTTTGTGACTCAGTCCAGCTGCATTATAACCCATTGAAGGCGAGTCCTGAGTATAATACGTGTACTCGGGCAGGTGTCTATGGGAAATGCGTGTAGCAAAATCAACCCGTCCTCAATGGGTCAAGATTAGCAACAATGTTGGCCTACATACACCACAACAAGAATGGAAATGGAAATGTTGTATCAACAAATACATATTTCTTTGAATTACAGTACTTACCTCTGTGCAGTGAGTATCATACTGAAATGTGTGCTGTTGTTAAAAGAGGCCTTTTAGCATCGGTTTTTTATTCTCTATGTCCAAACAACAACAACAACCACAACAACAAAACATTCAGAATAAACTAGTGTTTTATGAGGCTTTCTTGTGTTTGGTTGGGTAGGAAAATCACTTGAAGTACAATGTATCATAATTATTACAGCTGATAATTATAGGGCAAGTCCAAGATAACGTGCACGTTACGTATTGGACATTCAGAGACTTTTATGACCTGAAAAATAGTGTTAATGGCCTTTGATCACATTGAACTTTATCATGGTGATTGATATTTAGGAGAAGTATAGTCATGTAAAAAATGGAGAAAAATGACCTTCACAATTATATTCTAGAAGAGAAAATATGTGCCGTTACGTATGGGACCAGAAAAATTTTGTTTTTTTGAACATTTTTTTCAACCTCAAAACTCTCTGAAAGTATTTCATTCTACAACTTGTAACTCACTGTGATGAAAGTCATAACACTCAAGATTATCAGAGGTAAGTTTCATGTCATGAGGCAATGACGTGTTACGTATGGGACAGTTACGTATGGGACACTTTGTCCCCCATTCGTTTAGTGTGTGGAGAACCATGTTTATGGGTATTTTGCATAATTATTGAAGTAAAATCAGTTGAAACTACTCAATACTGATCCAGATTGTCAAGGAAACAATATTCCCCAAATATTTACCATCATAATCATATTCAATCATATTTTCATATTTTTATGACCAACCCGAGTGTGCATGCCCCTTGTCCCCCATTCGTTTAGTGTGTGGAGAACCATGTTTATGGGTATTTTGCAAATTAATTTTGTAAAATACCCATAAACAAATTTTTGCATTATTATTGAGGTAGAATCAGTTGAAATTACTCAAATACTGATCCAGATTGTCAAGGGAACAATATGCCCCAAATATTTACCATCATAATCTTTAATCATATTCTATATTTTTATGACCAACCTGAGTATGTATGCCCCGTATTTTTGTCAGGATAGTTACAAACTGTACTACTAAAAAATCGAATAGTTAATAGTGTTTTAATACTTCCATTGATGAAGGACAGTTTGCCATTCAGTTTCAATAAAAACAACTGGACACAAGAAATATTGAATTTAATAAATATGCAATACCTGCTGCGTGGAACCCCAGTAATCAAGTGGAGATGTCTGTCTAGCAATCAGGTCATTGATTCAAGTCACACCTTGATATGTACATTGTATACCCATGATTTTTGTCATGGCTACTACTGAAAACTTAGTAAGGACAATTTGTTTATCACTTGCAATAAAAAAACAATGATACAAAAAACACTAATTTGAAGTAACATCTTCATTATCATCACATACATGTGTTATACAATGCAGCTACAATGTAGCTAGAGCTCTACATGGTGTGGTGAACAGTACCCAATATACTTGTAGTTGAACTGCAATTTTTCAATATGCTTGTGTATTTGGTGTCAGTACCCTTTAAATCAGAGGTCTCTACTTAAAGGGACTGTACAGTTCTGGTTCAGATGGGAATTCTGATTTCAACTTTTACAAGATAATTAGCACTTCTTTTATGAAATATTTAAATATTCAAATAAGAGGAATTCAAAGTTAACATGACAAAAATCCGTTTTGAAATGGCTGAGATATCCAGAAACGTGGTGTCCTAACAAGAGGTGGATCACATTTTTTATTAGGACCACTTCATTTTACTTTTTATTTGTTTTTTGTTGTTGTTGATATCTCGGCCATTTCAAATTGGATCTCCATCAAATAAACTTTGAATTCCTCTAGTCTTAGAATTGTAATGCTCTTTAATAATTCATATAATTGGTTTCCAATCATCTCGTAAAATGTTGAAAACTGAATCCCCATTTCTACAAAAACTATACCATCCCTTTAATGCTGATTTTTATTGTGTATTTTGCCATCTCCCCCTCCCCCTTTCTGAAAATTATTCAGTCAAGTACATGTATTGTTTCAAGTGTCTATAACTCAAAAGTAGCTGCAAAGTTGGGATGCTTTCTTCAGGATGATTGACCATTTGTGTACTGAGAGACCCTCGCAGCTAGCTACATGCATTCACATGCAATATGTATGAGGATGTCCCATACGTAACACATTTGTCCCATACGTAACATTATCTAATTGCCTAATAAAAAATAATTCTTTTACTGTTTTTTCTTTTTTCTATGGTATTTAACTTCTCTAAACAATAAATTAGAACTTTCCAAAAGGGCATTCAAATAACCTTAGAAATTTCAGAGAAAACCTAAAAAAATGACCTCAATTTGTTACGTATGGGACATCTCATGATAAGACACGAGCTAATTTGCATAATCATTTGCATAATCCCTAAATTTTCATACCAAGTTAAACTATTTGATGAACTTCTTATGTCCACATATTAATCAAATATCATTTGCTTTCCTTTGAATAAATATGAATTTTTATAAATGTCCCATACGTAACGCTGTACTTCACATTTATGCAAATGAAGCCCTTGAAATTTGCATAAATTTACGTAATATCATTTTTTCCTCCATGGAAATCAAAACTTCAACTCATAAGCTTCAAAATGATACCAAACATGTCAATATTGAGCAAAGATGAAATTTTGCCTTCTGAGGGGACCTTATCTTGGACTTGCCCTATATTTAAAAAGAGCACAATGCTATCCGATCATATCCCATTGACTTGTGTTTTCTTTTACAGTTAATAATACAGTGTAGTCTACATTTATTTTTCTTTCTTTTCTTTTATTTCTAGTTGCCTTTTTTTCTCATGAATTAATTGATTTGCTTTTGAATGTAATTGTAATGTGAAGGTTGATTATGATTTTGAGTGGACTAAAGACTCAGTCACAGTGCACCAATTATACTGAGCTGAATGTCAAGCCAGTGCAGAAGTGACTATTTTGCTGATTTGGAGCTTTAGTAAACTGTCTGTTGTGGAAGAATTATGAATTATAGAACCTACCCTGTGCCCCGACCCAAGAGAAATCAGAATTTGTTTCAACTCGGTGCACCAGTGTTTACACTTGGTGCAATCATGAGAAATCAGTCATAAATCATAAAATTTGCTCTGCATATTATGGCTGTGTGAGTCTCAACTCTGCTTGTTTTCAGAGGGAAATATACAGTTAAACTCGCCTAAGTCGACATCGCATATGTCGAATAATCGCTTAAGTCGATAATTTTAAAAAGTCCCGATTTTTCCCCACTGACTTACGTGTATTAATTCACTCATAAGTCGAATTTTTTAAGTCGAATACTCGCTTAAGTCGACGAAATTCCAAGAACACTTTCACGGAAAAACCATTGAATTCACTGTGCCTAAGTCGAATAAGATTTTATTGTGTAATAAATCACTGTCAAAATCACGAGACGCCAGTTTTTGTTTACATACAGTATATACCAAAAGAAACTGCGTAAATAAACATTAACGTTTCATTAACGCAAGCGGTTTCACCTGAATCGTTAGTAACGCAAACTAACGATCGGGAAAATTAACGTTTCGGTAGCAACAATGAGTAACGATCCCTAGCGCAAATTAACGATGTTTCGTTAACATTAACGATAGGTAACGCAAGAACTCGCGCGAGATTTTGGTTTTGTAACGAGACCTGGTGAAAGGACGACGTAGCCCCTGCCGAGTGTAGCGATCTATGCCTTATATTTAGCGGAGTCTTTTCGCGAATCGAATCACGATTTCGCGAATGGTTAATTTGCGACCGGGGTCACCAAAAACGCACGCCGGGCCACCAAAAAAGCCGAATGTTTGCCTTCAGTTTTGGAAATGAAGCGGTAACAATCGGTTCCATAAGATGCTGAATAAATGTCAGATGTTTGCTCTTTTAATTTTGGAAATGAATAACGGTAATATTCGATTCCGTATAATACTAAAATAAATGTCGGATGTTTGCTTATACTTTTGGAATGTCAGAGATTTGATTTTGCGTTCGGAAATGAATAAGGATTTAAAAAAAAAGTATCCGGAAGATGCTGAAATAAATGTCGAATGTTTGCTTTGACGTTCGGATATGAAAAATAATGATATTCAACTCCATACGATGATAAAATAAATGCCGGATGTTTACTTTAACGTTCGAAAGTAAATAACAATTACATTCAGCTCCGGAAGATGCTAAAGTAAATGTCGAATTATCCCTTTGACGTTCGGAAATGAATAACAATGATAATCAACTTCGTACGATGATGAAATAAATGTCGGATGTTTACTTTTACGTTCGAAAGTAAATAACATTAACATTCAGCTCCGGAAGATGCTAAAGTAAATGTCGAATTATCCCTATGACGTTCGGAAATGAATAACAATAATAATCAACTTCGTACGACAATGAGATAAATGTCGGGTGTTTGCTTTTACTTTCGAAAGTAAATAGCAATAACATTCGGCTCCAGAAGATGCTAAAATAAATGTCAGATGATTGTTTTTACGTTCGTAAGTGAATAGCAGTAATATTCTTCTCCATACGATGCTAAATAACTGTCGGATGTTTGCTTTTAAATTTCGAAATGAATAACAGTAAATTTAGCTGCGTTTGATGGTAAAGTTAATGTTTGATATTTGCTTTAACGTTCGGAAATGAATAACAATAGTATTCAACTCCGTCCGATGATAAAATGAATGTCTTATGTTTGCTTTTATGTTCGAAAGTAAATAGCAGTAACATTCAGCTCCGGAAGATGCTAAAATAAATTTTGAATGTTTGCTTTGGCGTTCGGAAATGAATAACTATAGTATTCAACTCAGTGCGATGATGAAATAATTGCCGAAAGTTCGCTTTTACGTTCGAAAGTAAATAGCATGTAACATTCGACTCCTGAAGATGCCAAAATAAATGTCAGATGATTCATTTCACTTTCGGAAGTGGACAGCAGTAACATTCGGCTCCTTACGATCATAAAATAAATGTCGGGTGTTTGCTTTTGAATTTGGAGATCGAATAACGGTAATATTCTGCTCCGTACGATGCTAAAATAAGTAACAGATTGTTTCTTTTACATTTGGAAATGATTAACGGTATCAATCGGCTCATTTAGATGATGAAATAAAAAGCGGATGTTTGCTTTCACGTTCGGAAATGAATAAGGATGATATTCAGCTCCGTAAGATCCTAGAATGAATGTCGGTTGCTTGTTTTTACATTTGAAAATGATTAACGGCAACATTCGGCTCCGGAAGGTGTTAAAATACTTGTAAATGGTGGATGATTGCTTTTACAATCAGAAATAAATAACGGTAACTTTCGGACCGAACGTAGGACCAATTTAGTTTTGCTTTTTTTTTTTTTTTTTTTTTTGTTGTTTTTTTGTTTTTTTTGTTCGGGCCACCAAAAAATAAAAATCAATCATTTTGGGGCCACCAAAATAAAAGTTAGTGTGGAGCCCTGGCCTGCATCAATGTGGATAAAGTGTCTTGCTGAAGGGCAAATATCGGGCACACCGCTCCAGTTCTCGGCTCCAGAGTAGACAACATACATGTACATTATACGTACGTGTGGTGTAACTTTAAGTCGATTTTTTTCGACTTACGTACAAGTCGAAACTCGCCTAAGTCGATGTGTTTTGCTCAGTCCCGAGAAGATCGACTTATGCGAGTTTAACTGTACCTTCAAAAATCTGTCAGTTTTACTGTGAATAAAGACTTGTGCATTTGAATGTCAACACACTGACAAGTTCAATTATGTACTTGTATTTGGACAAATGTGCAGTAATATTAGTCTTGCATCTAGGGTTTGCTTCTTTCTTTCTGAGGAATTACAATTACAACAATTTCTTCTGTTGAAGTGTACATATTTTTACATATTTTGGTAATGACTTATTGTTTTGCTTGTATGCACATTAACAATTCAAGTTTGATATTGTAATTTGTACAAATAATAAGAAGCTTTAAAGATGCGGAAGGAATTGTAAAATCACACTTCTCTCTTCAAGTTTCTGTGATTTGTCATGTATACGTACATGCTGTTGTAGTACTTACTTCAGCATGCATTATGTGGTAGACATTATGCCACTGAAAATTTTCACTTGACTGCAAGGAATCTACCCATTATTACAGCTTAGCTTTATTTACAAAGATACTGTAAGAATATAGATCAAAGCTAAGCCAGCAAACCTAACGAATGCACACTTACACCGTACAACCAGTTTCATTTTACAGGATGTAATACTATGCATCCAGCTAGCTATCCTCACATCCTCCTACCATGAAATCTCTTCCCAATTTGTTTTTTATTTTCATTTTTAGTGCTATTGCAGAGGATGTACTGGTATAACCGGTTTTGCAGCTAGATCTACATCTGTATGTAAAAACTTGATTGAATTTCTGTGAAACCTATTATAATATAAACATTTAAGACCAAATTACTATGATTTATTGCACCAAGGGGAGCGGTCAAGGGTTATCGTAGCTATAGTTGCTACTACAGTGCTTTTGTTCATAGAAGAACTCATAGTGTCAACATGTCTGTTAGCAAACTTTTTTGGGTGACATGACATTTGCTCCTGCATAATTGCTCTGGTATCATTTTCCTTAAGGACCTAGGGTTAGGGTTGGGGTTGTGATATGGTTTTAGGTTTAGTTTGATGTGAGGATTAGGATTAGGGTTAGGGTTATGTTTGTGGGTTTGTAGTCTTGGGAGACACGCCTACACTGTCAATCACTTTCCATGTTCCCGCCAAGGTATACATGTGTATGATGCCTTTGCGGGTCACACCTGTACTGTGCAAGATGTTATCACTAAAAGAATTTCTGTTAGGCTTAGCAGGGTTTGAAATTGGCGATGGTCCGCTGGCCATTGGCCACCCAAAATCACGTCGGACTAGCTAAAAATCATAAAATTCTGAAGTTACTAGTCCGTCTGGCTAGCCGAAATATTGCTTCAGTGTCAAAATTGACACTGAGTCAAAGTAGTCCGCCTGGCTAGTTAAAAAAAAAGAAGTTAAGTGCGACCCCTGCTTAGCATGTAGAAATTTCATGAGAGCAATTGTCGCTGAAGCAAATGTCATGGAACCATGTTTTTGAAGGGCGAGGGGGGTCATTTCTAATTGTGCGTTAATCAATAATGGGTGCACATGTGTAATCTGACCAATTTGACATCTAAAACATGATATGGGTAGAGGGGCTCACCTTGACTTGACATTTACTTTGACCATGTTTCTATTTTATTTCTATTTTGTTTCTATTAATACAGGGACAAAATTACACACAAATTCTATCAATGTGGAGGGTCCCCTCCTTGTTAAATACAGTACAACACTGTGCATTTCAATCATGCTGGGGACGAGGAAATCACATCAACTTACATAGTATTCCCTATAAAATGCACTTTTAACTCTTGCATGCAGAGGAATAACACACACATAAGGCTATCCATGTAAAATGAAACTTTTTTTATTTTTTCATAAACTTAAGCTGATTATTTGACATGTAATATATGCGCAGTCAATTCTATTCACATAGGTTGGTCATACAGTGTATAGGCCTATCCTATGGCGGGATTGATGGTAAAGTATAGCTATAGCTAGACCCTCATATCTCTTTGAGTATCTACAGGCACAGCACTTTGTCAATTTGTTCTAGGAATCAGAGGTAAACAAATCCTGTTTACTGGCTCTGTGCTTTATTTATCTCCCATCCCTGTCTGTCCCTGGGATTGTGTATAGCTGTCATGTCTGTAGTAATACATGCACAATACATGTATATGCCTGCATTCACAGGGTTGAACCCTTGACCCAAATTGGACAGAATTTTGTGGTGGGGTCCGTTTGTCAAACATGTCACCTCATTTCAAACCTGTGGCTTGCATAGTTTATACAAATACATACACATCATAGCCCTTTGGCTGAGTTCTTTTGAAAAGATGCAATGAAAATATTTGTTAGTATTAATTTGTTATTTTCACTGTCATTTTTATTATTACTATAAGACAGTATACTGATCAATGCTGATACTGATAATTATTAATGTTATTATTCTTTGTATAATTCTTATGATTGTATTAATCATTACTTTTGTGTGATTACCATCATCATTATGAATGTATGGTATTTCATTGCCTATTCCTCATGAATCAGGCATGAATGTGTGTAGGTTTTATTCTTTTTAATAGCAATAAAATGACACACTGTGCAAATAATACTGAAATATTTCTCCCTTCTTGGTCTTTTGTGCTACCGTATTCAGTGTGGGAATAAGCTGCATATCAGTATGTGTATGTGAATTTTGATGTAGGACAAATGTCCTGGCACTCAACCCATTGGGACCTCTAGTCTACAGACTACCAGGAGGCCCAGTTGCCATGACAACGGAGAAGTGAGTCATGGACACCCGGTCAGAATGAGGAGACAGATAGTTACTTCAAGAAGATTAGAGTATTAGGCTAATCTCTGAGAGGCTGATAGCAGTCAAAGATGTGCGGTCAATTCAAGCACATGCTGTAGAAAAACCTGTGCAATGATTGAACTGAAATAAGATTGGATTCCCAGATTTTTGGTATCATTATCTTAAATTTCCTTAACTTTTCTTTAATTTACCTTAAATCTGTATATTCTTTTCTTCGACCTCTCATTACATGTTTTCCTTCATTCATCGACAACAAAATTTAGCATCTCAGATTCTACTATTCCCATTGGGTCATGACCATCAATAAAATGCAGTCCTCCATTCTACTATCAATGAGTTAAATTTTGTCCTGTCTTTTTGTCTTGTTATTATAGACACTCTATATAATATATATATTATATATATATATATATATATATATATATTATATATATATCTTCTTTTTTTTTAAGCACTTTCCATTGATTTCTTTGAGAGTAATGTCCAAAACGGTTTGCCATTCTTCATTTAAGTTGGTGCCAAATATGGTCCTGTCTTTAACCCGTTGAAGACTAGTCGCGAGTATACTCAGGCACATGTCTATGGGAAATATGTGTTGTAGCAAAACCAGCCCGTCCTCAATGGGTTAATAGCCAGTAGCAAGCTTTTCTGTCAAGAAGCAGTTGGAAATCCAACCAGGAAATAAGATGCTGTTATGTAAGGAGTCAATGGATTCCCAACTTGTTATGATAATAGACCTCCCAACCACTCTGAATTTGGAGGAAAGACAAGACATTTTGACTATTTCCAGCTCCTGTTTAATAATAGAAGTTTCCTCTTTTTCTTGATAATTTTATTACACATTTCTAAAGAAACTGCTCCTTCTTTCCTACTAATCATCCCTATATTCAGTCAGAAAAGGTTGGGACGTCTGCAATACTATCATCTGCACAAACCTGTTTGAATGTCCAGTTAGCATATTAATCGTAAGGTGCATGGTGCTTGGATGGTACTCGCCTATTTATAGAACACTTTAATACCAGAATGCCCAAATGGAAATATAATGTAGTACCCTTCAATATGAACAGTCCTTAGCACACTAGCTTGTACAAGTTAAAGTGGATTTTATATTGTAGTGCACTTCAATGTGAACAGTCCTTAGCATACTGGCTTGTAAAAGTTAATGTGGATTTTATTTTGTAGTGCCCTTCAATGTGAACAGTCCATAGCATAGTAGTTTGTACAAGTTAAAGTGATTAAAAAAAAAAAATGATTTGGGTCTTCTGCTGCAAAGGACATCTCACAATTCAATTGGATTTACAGTTCGCCGATCAAGTCAAAAAGATCCGTATTGAGGAATGTACAGCCACACCAGGGGCCTGTTTCATAAAGATTGAGTGTAAGTTGCAATCAATTGTAAATTGCATTTCATAAACAACTTGTGATTGATCGCAAGTAACGCTCAATCTACTGAAAGTTATGCTTGGTTTTTCTTGAAATCAAGCGTAATTTCTTTATGAAAAAGGACTTATGCTCAATATTGAACTTATGCTCGATTCAACAAGTTACGCTCAATAAATTGAGTGTAAGATCAGTTGCAACTCTTTATGTAACAGGCCCCCGTTTTTTCTTTACATTCCTCACTTTTGTCAGGCGTTGTTGCGACTACTGTCGATTTTAGCAAAAGATAAAAAAAAAAAGAGGATATGTGCATGCCTATGCCTCAGCCAAAAATCCTGAAAGTTCCAAGGGCATTCTAACTCCCATTGCATTTACTGCCTGCATTAATGATGCAGCAAAGAATCAGTTAAGAAAAAAACAAAAACCACAAACATGTACATGAACCTATATCTAGACTTTTTATTTTCCCCAGAGGGGGAAAAATCCCTGTGCTGTGCCTACAAATGGCCTGAGCTGTTACCGTTCAAATAGGTAGTAATATGACAGGACATTAAATGATATTATGATACATTAGTAAGCATAATGAGTCTGCACTAATGGTCATTACTATCCACATTGGGGGGGGGGGGTGATGAGAAAGAAAAGGTGAGATGAAAATACGTGAAGAGAGTGAGGAGAAAAATAATTATGTAGCTCAGAGATGAGAGATAAAAATAGGAGTAGGAAAGGTTAACACACATAACCTATTATTAATGCATACAATATTCCTCTTTCACCAAAGTTGGAAGATATGGAAGATAGTCCCTTTTGTCCTTAACTCTGTTGGTCAAAATTGCGTTATTACCTCTTATGATGAGGATTGAAATTGGCTTCTTCATCGATTTCTTCTTTCTTAGCCCCCTGAAATGATAATACACTGAAACAAAGGTATGCATTTTGTAAAATTCTTAACAGTGGAATCATTTCCCATGGAGCAATGGGTAATGAAACTTAAGAACTCACTAGAGGAAATGTGAACAAAATTGGGCTGAAAATAGGAGAGATGTGGCCTTGTGAATGTCATTGCATCATCTAAACTGTCATTCACTTGATGCCATGAAGATACTGAAGGACACATGACATTCATAGTTGTTGAAAGTTGTGATGGAAAATCACTGGCTTTATATCTTGTGAACATGTTTTTATCCTGCTTATCATGGATGCGATGTATTAAAAAGTAAATAGGAGAGTTATGAATTATTTTGTCAAAAAGTATAAATTTGTTGATTTTTGTGTGACATACTATTGTAATGAAGAGCCCTGCTGTAGAAAAAAGTCATTGTCATGTGATCTGTACAGCCAATGTGAAGCAAGCACTGAAATGATACTGTGTTAGGGAATTACTAAAATTCTAATGACTTGAACTCATCACAGATTGGACATCAATATTTAAGTACATATTGCCTTTGTGTCATAGAAACGTAATAAAAGTTTTATATTGAATATAATGTCCAAAACTTGTCCAGCAAAATGTATTTTTCTCTGATATCACAGGCATAACATTATATTTTCTCATTTTGGGAGTGGGAAGACAATTTTAGTAAGAATTCTTGGTTGCTCAACATTTATTCTGGATGCACTTGGCAATCATTGATACAAACCATAGCGTTTAGCCATGCATTAGAAAGTAAGTGATAAGCATGACAAGGGAGGTAGGAGACAGGGAGAGAACTTCAGTGTAGAACCATCATGACAGGAGGCTAGCTTTATCACGACCGTGTACATACATGTACAGTAGGTGTCTCCGATGTTGAGGAAGGATCATGATGTTGTGAAAGACTGTAGCTTTAATAATAATGTGCCTCCGACGAAGAATGTTTCGCGTATCGGTACTCCTCTCTACCTATGCAAACCATACTGTGAATGTGATCTACTGTATTATCCTCCTCTTGGCTGGATGTCCTTGTATACCTGTCTGTGGATGCAGCTACCAGTACCATGGCAACTGTATTGTTGGTGATGACATCAACTCAGAACCTCATACATTATACACCTGCTGACATGCTGTGTTGAAGGTTGATACATCACCTGCATTGGTATTGGAATTCCTTATCACATAATAACAGTACACATAGTAAAATAGTGTTGATGGTAGGTTGTTTGTGATAGTACAGGCACAACAGTACCTGGAATGTACATGTAAGACTTAGGCTGAGATTTAGATTGAAATTGAAAGTTCAGATATGAACGCTGGTCAAGGAAGTGATAATCTGCTTATGGGGAAATCACTGTTAAAGCTCTGAATTTGTGAGCTTAATGCCATTAGATATTGTAGGCCTAATTAGTCAAGTTATACAGAAGAGTCATATCTGTTTTATATAATTAGATTGTTAGCTTGCAAAATATTTTCCTTCTGTAGCCAGCAGGTAACATGCAACTTCAAAGTGGCTATTAGATATGACAGTCCATTAGAATTTGTAGTCGGGAAAAGAAATGTTGATAATGTACTGATCAAGCATCTGGAGATAGTCTGCTAATTCCTGCTGGTTATCGCGGTAGTCATCATTTTGATTCGAAGAATTGCTAATGTGTACATTATATACTTCCGTGAAAAAATCAAAATACCCTCAGAAATGACAAAACTGAAATACTGTAACTTGTTTGCCACTGAAATATGGACTATCTGTTTTATGAAATGAAAATGACACTTCATATAATTCAATCCTCACGATTATGATGTGAGAACCACTTCCTGTTACCGAATGTACATAGAAGTTCACATGAGTGGTTGAAGAACATGGTCTGTTGAGTGAGACTAGCTGTACAACCAAGGACACTATAATCTCCCTTTACATTTGAGTATTGCCATTTGTGTGTTTATAATGAGGTAATTATATTTGGACAGTGTAATCACCCTGCATTGCATAGTTGTAAAAGAATGTTGCTAGGTGTGAACACAAGAACATCCATGGGCTATTTCTGTCTCTGAAAAGGATATTCTCACTCACAAGGTTGTATTACACGCACACACACACACACACACACACACACACACAAATGACAACTTTTTTTTTTACTGCTCATCAAATTACATGATTGAGGTGTTCTCACAGGCTTGTCTTTTGAAGTTTGAAAAATGAGCTGTTGTCATTGTAGGCATTATTTTCACTTTTCATTGAACTTTCTGAATATTACAATCTCATATTTTTAATGTTTAGAGTTATATGTACTGTGTAGCTGAATCAGATTTTTTTTTTTCTTCTGCAAATTTGAGATTTCTGATATCTTTATGACATCATCAAACACTATTTTAACAAATAAGATCATACATACATGTATGCACCCTGTTAAAAAGTACTACAGACACAGGACATATCTACTATTACAGCAAGTGGGAAAAAACAAACAAAAAACCTCTGTACACTCATGAAATGAAATTAATAGATGTTTGTGCTCATAATGCATAATGCCGCACAGTGGAAGTATCCATAAAAATTTCTTGCTGGTGCAAATACCTCACCTTGTCTTTTTCCCTCCCCCGTATCTTACATATTATGTAGGTTAAATCTTCTGGTTATTTTCAGTTTTCAAATTCATTATAATAGTGTGCTGAATTATATTGCATTGGAAAGAGCAGTAGTGGGATATGGGATATAAATTTTCACATGATTATGACCCATTTTAATCTTCTCCGCTTATTCTGCTTTGGAAGAATGCAGTTCTGCTAATTCAAGATTTCTGGAGAAATAGAATTGAGTTTGTCACATGTAGGCTATGTTTTATGCAGCATAGGAATCATATTAACGTTTTTGCAGAACCTAGTTTGCATTAATTTACGAAAAGTACAACAAAAAAACAACAACAAGCCCAACAGCATCTGATGAGGCCTCCAAATTGGGTCGGATCGCGAATCCCCAAATAGGTCAATTCAATCAAACCCTATGGCTGATCCCTTGGTGGCAGTGTTTGTCGGATCTTGAACTCGGCTGACGCATGACACGTTTCATTCTCAGCCAGGACACCAATGGCATTCTCTCTTTGGCACGTATGTGTATGTCTGTTGCAAATTTTATGCCTATTGCAAATTTTATGTCTAATGCATAAATCTTGCGTGTGTTGAATGGAAAAGTGGCATACTGAGACATGTAAGATTCAGCTCAGTCTTTGTTGATTTGGTGGTTACTGTACTCCTTACTCATATATTTATACACATTTGATACTAAATATTCTCTTTCCTGAGCTTTTAATACCTTGTATTCCATACTCTAGACCATAATACTGTACAAAAGAAGCAGAAACCAGGCATCAATGACAGAATGAGGTATGCTAGGTAGAATGAAAATGACATGAAGAATGACAAAAAACAAACAAACAAAAACTGTATAAAGTCATTATCTTGTAGGAATCAAGTGGGTGCTATGGTGCTTTCATTACTGTATAAGCTGCTATTTTCGCGAATTTCACGAATCACAGTTGGATTGTGAATTTAACAACACGCGAAAATGATTCCACGTGCTGTGTTAATAGAACATTAACGTAAGCGTCGGCGTCGATTCACGAAAACAACATCTCACGAAAATGTCTATGACCTCGTCATTCGCGAAAATATCTGTACGCGAAAATAACAGCATATACAGGTACTTCATTACATGCTTTATGGCTGACATTGTTACCTCCACCAAGGAGGTTATGATATTTTTGCTGGCAGTTTTTTTTTTTTTTTTTGTCTGTTTGTTTGCATATAATCAATCAAAAATTCATCAATGGATTTGGATGAAGTTTGCAAGAAAAGTTGATAATGACACAAGGAGTAAATAACTAAATTTTGGTAGTGATCCAGATCACCGTATGGATCCAAGAAATTTTTTTTTGGTTGAATTTTTTGAAAGATTCTTTACAATTTGCAAATAGGGCCATTTTCAGCATTAGCATGTGTACGTAACACCACAAAAGATAGCCAGATTGCTTGGCATCACCATCACTCATCTTTAGTACACTATCATGATGACTGATCATTGATTTATTTTCATTATACTGTGGGAATGTAGGACTATAATATAGGGTAGAAATCACAATATGGGTAGAAATGAGCTGCTCAGATGAGGCCTGTGCTCTCTGTGTACTTTTCTAGTCTCACTATTTTTATGAAAACTTTTAATTCAGTATAACTCAAATGCAAGTTTTGTTAAGGGAAAGTGCAGAAGCTGTTAACCCATATCTTGCTGTAGAAATGAATGTACCAGACATTCAAACCTATATGGCTCTCCCATTTATCAAAGACAATGCTTGAGTTCAAATAAGTACAACCGATTTCCTTATGTAGTATATTAGCAACCATGATTATCACACTACGTGCTGTATTCATGTCTGTAGTGACTCTATATTATCTCTGTTTTCTCTGATGTGCAGTTGTTGTCAGATTAGGTTTTGTCAACAAGGAAATAGCTTTTGGTTGACCAGTGATAGACCTTTGGTCTGGGACAGTGCTTTTCTCTGTGTACAAAGGGAGAGTCTACTATTTATTTCCTTCAAATCACAGGAAGGAACTATCTCACAGTCTATCCCAATGTCCACGTTGTATCTAAGGACATTTTTGTTTTCGGTTTGTTTTTTATTTTTTTAACATAAAATGGCATTGCTTATAAACGGGTTTAAGTCTAGCCTCCTTTGAATGACACTTACAAGATTATAGAATTGGGATTGTTATTGCAAAATTTACTCCCCCCCCCCCCCAATACAATACTATAAATGTGTAGATTCAGTGAATGCTGAATATATGCTAAAATCTGTTCAAAGTTGTTGAATTTATGGCTAAAGGGCATTATACCAATTGATGCTCGATGAGAAAACTACAACAGATCAAGGTGTAGTGGAACAGGGTAAAGAAAATAAGAGATTATTCCACATGTTTTGATTTCTCTATCATAATAAAAGAGCATTTGACTGACCTTCATACAAGGTAGGAAGAATAATATTACCCTGAATTCTATGTCAATAACAAGTCAAGGGAATGTGTACTTTAGTAGAGAATAACATTTGGAATTCCTGCTCTCTCTTCATGTTTAAACATCCTGACACCTTGTATTGTATCTACCTTCCTCTCCATGGATGATGGTACATTGATTTAGCTAAATCGTTATGAATTCATAACTTTTGATTGGCTTGTCCAAATTTAACTT